>NC_091309.1:27164646-27269646 GCF_038502225.1 Cherax quadricarinatus
AAATACTTTAGATATTCATAAATATCTATTAAATATCAATGTCAGAAACTTTCCTTCACACAAGAAAACTTAAATAGAATGTACATGTCAATATGGTCACTACACTTGACAATGATCAGAGGAATATTATCGCTTCCTCAATAGTAATATTACTTGTGTGTAAGTACATATATTGAGAATTAACACTTTTTCTGAGTAACTCCCTGGCATAAGGAATATATCACAAAGTTCTAAGTTTGACACTGGTCGTCACATCGTAACCTGAAGATAACAGTATATGATTGTCAGCAGACTTCACAATAAACCACAAGCTGGATCAGGAGTTTCTATGACCCAATTCTCTATCCAAGTGAGAATAAGGCGGAGTACTAGGAGGGTAGCTCAGTCAATGCACACTGAGTCAGCAGAGAGAGTGAACTGCCATCTACCGTAAATTCCTTCATGACATCAACTCGTCAAAAGGGGGAGAGGGTAGAGCGGTGCAAACTACCCACCAATGGAGATACCTTGTTATAAACCTTAGCCAGGAGTACCTATCTAACATATTACTCAAGATATATATATATATACATCATACCCGGGTATATTCCTAAATCAGATAATATTATAAACTAGTGGAATCTTTAATTTAGCTAATATTAAAGAAACCCAGAGTATAATATTAAGTGGATAATACATATAAATTAATCACATTATGACCTTGGTCATAACAATAAGGATAATGAAATATAGTGTCGAGAGCTATTTATATATATATATATATATATATATATATATATATATATATATATATATATATATATATATATATATATATATATATATATATATATATATATATATAGTCAGACTGAGGGAGAGACAATAACTGCTCAGGCCTATTATTATCCTCATAATTATTAATTACTATTACTACTGCTGCTCCTATTATTAATCAGATCACTAATGAGAAGCCTCAGGCAAGAGACGAAAGATCAAGTTAAATTAAAGCGATTTCTTTTCAGACTGGTATAATTAAGAAGAAACTTATTTTTTTGTAGGTGGAGGGATGGGATTGTAAATTTGCCAGTTTTTTTCAAGCATGAGTTTTGTGAATGATGTTAACGTGTTTTTTTTTTTTTTTTTTTTTTGGGGGGGGAGGGGGTTGTGAGCCGGCTGTTAACAAGGGGTGGTTGTGGTCTGGTGACGGAGGGGGTACATCAGCCGGCTACTAACAAGGGGTTCTTTGTGATTTGGTTATGGGGATGAGGGGGGTGGAATCTGTCAGCCAGCGGTTAACAAGGGGTTGAAGAATCATACACATGTGCAATGTCTGGGTATCTTTATTTGTAAACGTTTCGCAATCCAGTGGCTTTATCAATAAAATACAGGAATATAATGTGAAAAATGTATAATTATATACAAAGGATGAGGTAATCAGTTCCTCAGCCTCGGAGCTGGTGGACTTATATACCGGCGTCAGGTGAGGGACGTGCAGCAGACGAAGCCATTGTCACTGGTAGCAGGGATTCCCCAGTGGAAGTAGGTCATACCCAAGAGATGGACCTACTATAAGCAAGAAGGTTGTGGAGATGTCCTCTGTACTAAGATTCCATGACGCTGCAGTGTCTGACAAGTTATTTATGAATGGTATGAAATACTTCCACTGGGGAATCTCGCCTACCTGTGATAATGTCTTCGTCTGCTGCACGTCCCTCACCTGACGCCGGTATATAAGAGGCAAGCTTCAAGCCTGTGCTTCAGATTCTTCAGACTACCGTGTTCTTCACCTACGGAAAGTCTGAGGGACTGATTACCTAGTCTTTGGTATATAGTCTTACATTCTTTACATTATGTCCTTGTATCGATAAAGCCACTGGTTGGCGAAACATCTACAAATAAAGATACCCAGATGCTGCACACGTGTTTAATTCTTCATCTGTTTGGTATTGCATATCATTCATGAATAACAAGGGGTTCTTTGCTGGCTGTTAACAAGGGGTTCTTTATGATCTAGTGAGGAGAGTCTGTCAGCCAGCAGTTAAGTAGTTCTTTGTGGTTTTGTGAGGAGGGTCTGTCAGCAGTTAACAAGTAGTTCTTTGTGGTCTAGTGATGGCGGAGGGAGGGGGGGCTGTCAGCTCCTCTCCCCCCGCCGTTAACAGTTCTTTCTAGTCTGGTGAGGGGGAGGGAGGTCTGTGAGTCACCAGCTAACAAGCAATTTTACAACTAAGACTGGAAGCCAGACACTAGACTGAACGCCAGACTCCAGAATGGAAGCCATGCACCAGTCTGGAAGACAGGCACCAATCTGGAAGCCAGGCACCAGTCTGGAAGACAGGCACAAGTCTAGAAGCCAGGCACCAGTCTGGAAGACAGGCACCAGTCTGGAAGCCAGGTACCAGTCTGGAAGACAGGCACCAGTCTGGAAGCCAGGTACCAGTCTGGAGGACAGACACCAGTCTGGAAGCTAGGTACCAGTCTGGAGGACAGATACCAGTCTGGAAGCCAGGCACCATTCTGGAAGCCAGGCACCAGTCTGGGAGCCAGGTACCAGTCTGGAGGACAGGTACCAGTCTGGAAGCCAGGCACCAGACTGGAGGACAGGTACCAGTCTGGAAGCCAGGTACCAGTCTGGAAGACAGGCACCAGTCTGGAAGCCAGATACCAGTCTGGAAGCCAGGCACCAGTCTGGAAGCCAGGTACCAGTCTGGAGGACAGGTACCAGTCTGGAAGCCAGACACCAGTCTGGAAGCCAGACACCAGTCTGGAAGCCAGGTACCAGTCTGGAAGCCAGGTACCAGTCTGGAGGACAGGTACCAGTCTGGAGGACAGGTACCAGCCTGGAGGACAGGCACCAGTCTGGAAGACAGGCACCAGTCTGGAAGCCAGGTACCAGTCTGGAAGCCAGGTACAAGATTAAACATGTTAGGTTTAAAGGTACAAGCATTAGTATATTAAATAAGGTACAGCCAAGCACGTGTTATCTTAAACATACAGACATTGTCTTATATAAGGTACAATCATTACCATATTGTCTTAAAGACACAGTCAAATTTTATCTTGAAGTAAGTACAGTCACTCATGTGTTATCTTGAAGAAGGTAAAGTTAATCACGTGTTATCTTGAAGAAGGTACAGTCAGTCACGTGTTATCTTAAAGAAGGTACAGTCAGTCATGTGTTACCTTGAAGAACCACAACCTCGGGTGTTCACCTTGTACCTACCAATTCATGAGAAGTGTTTATAGGGGTCTAACAGCGCCAGGGTGTGGGAGGCGCTACGGGAGATGGCGTGGGTGAGTGGTGGCGGTGCGGGAGCCACCAGGCCGTGTGTGTGTGTGGGCGTGACAGGAGGAGGCAGGATTAACTTCAGGCAGCCTACACGAGTTTAGTAGATGGAACGCAACCCCTCGCCCGCAAGGCGTCCTGCTCCGGCTACCCAAAACTGCTATTAAATTACACCCTTTGTGCTAATGGATAACAATTTCTTGCCACACTCCAAACCCGCCATCATCTCTCCAATCCAAAATTAAATAATAAACGAGGCGTCTAAACGTAAATTATACCACAATTTCCGTACTCTGAAACGAATGTCTTGGCGTGGCTCTGGTCGCTAAGCTCCTCTAATGAGTGATAAACTGCCTTACCACAAAGCTCCCTCCGCGGGACCACCACCTCCAACACGGCTATAATATTACAGGTGTGGAGGCTGGACTACGGCGCCAGGTAAGGTGATCTCTGCTCCTCCTGCCAAACATCTGAGAAGATGCGTCCCCCCTCCTTCCCGCCCCAGCTGACGCAGGGAATAAACAGCCTCCTCCTCCTCCTCTCTCTCCTTTTCTTCTTCTGAAACTGTGCTGTCTTGGGCTGTCAGGTGTTCCCAGGTAAATAACCATGTTTTCAGCCAACTGCATGATGTACACGGATTTAAAGACTACTACTACTATCACTCCTCCTCCAATTCAACCACTCCCGTCCCCTGCCCCACTCTCATATATATTCTGGCTCCCTTCCTTTCGCGGTTTTGTGACTGGTTAATGGTCCAAGACAGACCGAAACGTCGTCATAAGTTTCAGTCTCCTAAGTGCGAGTTATATGTATAATAATAATAATAATAATAATAATAATAATAATAATAATAATAATCTTGGTCTGCAATAGAACCTGTCGTCGTGTGGACACACAGCATGCAATACAAGACTATGGAAAACATTTGACTCTACGTACAACTTTTTCAAGTCTTCAGGTATACAGAGATCGAAATGTTGTCCAAGTATACTTTTGCACGTAGTTAAGGGAGAGATGCTCTGCAGCACCAGCCTGTTATCCCGTCCCATCCTGCCCTGCCCTTGGGACATCCCGTCCCATTCTGTCGTGCTTCACACCTTGGGACATTCCGTCTCATCCTGCCGTGCTTCACACCTTGGGACGTTCGCCATTAACTTCCGCGGTACAAATATTTCCCACCAAATGCGCTGTTGGCGCACTCATGCGCCAGAGTCGTGCGCGCAGCTTAATTACTTCGCGTCAAAGCTTTTTATGCGCTTCAGGTGGGTCCGAGCGTCTATAATCTGCTTGAACCCGACGCTCGAACGTTTTTTTTTTTCACTGTTGTAAATTGAAGCAGCAGCGAGCCAGTAAATTTAATACGTTGATTCTGACCACAATACAGAGAAGAATATTAATCTAAGAATATTAGTTGAATATATATATATATATATATATATATATATATATATATATATATATATATATATATATATATATATATATATATATATATATATATATGTACATATATATATATATATATATATATATATATATATATATATATATATATATATATATATAAATACATATATATATATGTCTGAAAGCGTCAATAAATAGGCTTAATTTTGACTGTCCCTAGGAGCAGAACGGTGGCGTAACATCAATCCCAGCACCACTAATAATCTCTTAGCGGACCCAGCAGCAGGTTTCAGCAGTCGCAGCTCTCAGCGGTCCCAACAACCCGTCAGACAACTATGCGAGGCAGCAGACAACAGCTGGACACTGGGAGACAATGTGGTCCACTTAACCTGTTCCCCAAGACACAGATTTAATACCACGCACAGAAAACGGGAGACGCAGGGTGGCCAACACCTTGGCTAACCTTAATTAGAATTCCCAACTCTTCAAGGGGTCACTGCCTTGATTCTGAATGGCATTTGCTCCAAGGAACTAGTGCTGTGTTCACTTTCCTTGGATCGAACCTGTTTACCTCCCATTCCCCTGACGCTGTATGATTTCTATGAATATGGCGACTTACATATATATATATATATATATATATATATATATATATATATATATATATATATATATATATATATATATATGCAATAAGATCACAGTAAACAGGTGATTTCAAAATATGCAAAACAACCACTCTGAAAGAATAGAGAAATTCCAAGCGCTTTCGTGACTACTCACATTATGTGATAATTATGTGATAATGTGAGTAGTCACGAAAGCGCTTGGAATTTCTCTATTCTTTCAGAGTGGTTGTTTTGCATATATATATATATATATATATATATATATATATATATATATATATATATATATATATATATATATATATATATATATATAACTGTTTATTTCATAAATAAAAGTGCATTTTCTTAAAAAAACTAACAGAGCTGCTACAAAAATTTTATGTCCAGGTAAGAGTTAGAGTTATATTTAAGCGTAAGTAGACTATATAATGTCTAACTTCTGAGATGTTGTACCTCACAATTATCTTTGTACATGAATGGTATATAATACCGACAAGATGGAACAATTAGACACGTATGCTACATCTGGATATCTTTATTTGTAGACTTTTCGCCATCCAGTATATTGTATTGATAAAGCACTGGATGGCGAAACGTCTACAAATACCCAGATGTAGCACATGTGTCTAATTCTTCACTTATGTTTGTGGACTACAGTCCTCTGTAGTCTACAAATATAAGTGTGTCGTAGCTGTAATGCTAAATATATTACTACAACTAAGCATCAACTGAAGGTCCACATCTCTGAACACTTGAACAGAAAAAATCTATTAGAACAAATAGACAATTAAGTAAACCCCCATTTAGTGCCGCACGCCATCATTCTGAAATCAGAGACCACACAATAAACATGAAATCGTTCACTGTGTGGCCCAGTCGACCCAATACCACTGAGCTGGCAACACTAGTATGTCTACACCACCAGAGACAAGACTTCCCTGGGTAATAATAAACGCTCTGTAGATTTACTTTGTTTCTAGTTCTATTTTTATTCTTTTTTCTCTAATCTTTTACCTATATTAATAAATTTGGTGTTTAGCATATGCTTAGATGTTGTTGTTACAGTTTATTTTCTCTGATTATGTAGAATGCCTGATGATGGAGTAAGTCAACTCCGAAACTAGTCGTAAACAAATGAAGTTTCCAGTAGCAGCGCTAGTTTTCATTTTCCTTGTCTGTATGTGGTAGTGGTGTTGGTTGTGTGGTGGTATTGCTGGTGTGGTGGTAGTGATTTTAATATGATGTTGATGGTATGGTGTGGTATTAGTGATGGTAGTGTTGGTATGGTGTCGTGATGTTGATGGAATGGTGTGGTGGTGCTGATGGTATGGTGGTGTTTCATTCGTCACTGTCTCCGGGTGGGTTTATCCCGTCCCCAGCGTACTGAAATATCTTAATCTTGTGATGTTCAGGCTAATTTTCTGGCGATCTTAGCCAAAATGATTTACTGACAAGAACTGGAATGATATTTGAATAATGACAAGGTGAACTAAGTAACACTACCTACATTGTCTGGTATTGTCAGTAGACAACACCAGACAAAATGCCGATAGGGGAGGATTCTGTACCCGTACTACCTTCATTCTCAGGTATTCTCTACTAAATTAAGTCCACTGTGTGGGCGAAATGTTGGTAATAATGGTGTCCACTGCATCTATATTCCACTTACTCCACCTGATTTACTGAAGTTTATCTGGAGGCTGGACTACCTACCTAGAGTCTACATGGAAGGTGCTCCGGGGATCAACGTACCCGCGGCCCTGTCCTTGCTCAGGCAGGTATGAGGATGAAGAAAAGGATGGGAATGAGTACAGTACCTAACGGAACAAAGCTTTCACTGTGGTCGTCTCTGACCTAACTTTATTTACTATTATTCTTTGTGTTCTACTGGGTAAATGTTTTATTGGTTAGAAAGTTAAAGATCCACGTACCTACTTTTCCTGTTATAACTTTAGCATGCATTTTCTTGTGCTATTACACCATGACCGCACTTACATAAGGCTTTTGCAAAGTCTGTTTATACTACACCTGCATTCTGTTTGTCCTCCACTGCATCCAAGACCATGTCACGGTGGTCCAGTAGTTGCGAGAGGCTCTTAACCCATGATGCCCTGGGTTGTGCAATTGCTAGGTATCCAAGTGGTTGGAGAACTTGCTTCTTAGAACTCTTTCAAATATTTATATGTGGGACGTTATTGCTATTGGCCTATAATTCTCTGCTACTGCTAAGCTGCCAATGTAAGTGGGACTATATGCATTGTTTCTAGTGGCTGTGGGATGAGGGTGACTCCCGTGTCTAAGCTCCCTCTCCATTGAATACTTAAGGAATACGAAAGGGGTTTCTTGCAGTTCTTGATGAACATGGAGTTCCACGAGTCTGGGCCTGGGGCAGAGTGCATGGGCAATGGGCATGTCATCAATGGCTTTTTCAAAGTCAAACAGTATTAGGGTTACGTCAGAAATTCTGGAGATATTGGCAAAATTTTGAGTCTCGGTCATAAAAAATTCGTTCAGACTATCGACCCTTAGTCTGATTAACGGCTCACTAAACACTGAGTCGTACTGAGACTTCAATATCTCACTCATTTCGTTGCCGTCATCGGTGTAAGTCCTATCTCGTTTAAGCATGGCGCAATACTGGGTGTGGTTTTTATCCTAGATTTGGCATATGAAAACAAACATTTTGGATTTTTTTTAATTTCATTTACTGCTTTAAATTCTTGCTGTCTTTCCTGAATCTTGTATGACTCATTTAAATTAAATATTTTCTATTCTCTAGCCAGTGCCTCCTCCTGTATCTCAGACAGACTAGCCCCTCTGAGATGCTCTGTGTTACTTCGCCTTCGCTTGTAGAGGAGACATCTCTCTTTCTTTCTAGTTTACATCTATGTTTCCTTAGGGAAATGTGCCTTAAGCATACCAAGTGCCACAGAGTTGACCCTTTCTAGGTACTGGTTTGGATTAGTGTTATTTAAGATATCTTTCCAGCGTGTTTCGTTAAGAACTGCTTTCCCTCAGCTCCTACAACACTCTACCTTCTCCTATCCTTACCTTCTTTCCTCAGCTACCCAGAACCCTCTATCATCCTTTCCTCAGCTACCCAGGACCCTCTACCATCCTTTCCTCTGCTACTCAGAACCCTCTACCATCATTTCCTCAGCTACCCAGAACCCTCTACCAACCTTTCCTCAGCTACCCAGAACCTTCTACTCTCTCCCCTTCTACCCTAAGTTATCCAGAAACGCCTCCTCTCAGCCCCATGAACCCTCAATTCCCCCGTTTCCAGAACCCTCCACCCCCTCCCCACAGTCTCTCACCTAATCACCCCTTCACCCGATCCGTAGCGCCCCTCCTCCTTCCCCACTCCCCTCCCTTCGTCTCTCCCCTTCCCCAGCGTCCCTCCACTCCTCCCAAACCTCCCTCCGCCCAGCCTCAGCGTCCCTCCACCCCTTCTCTGCCTCCTCCTACCCCTCTTCAGTTTCCTTGCACCCCTCCTCCTCATCCCTCCACCCCTCAGCCTCCATGTTCCCATCCCCTGTCTGCTTCTACCCCTCCTCAGCCTCCATCCACCCCTCCCCGGAGTCCCTCCACCCTCGAGAGTGCTCCTGGCGGAGCAATCAAGGGTAATTTCGGACACACGCCAAGGCTTACACGGAAGTTTTTAAAATAAACATATATCCAAGTACACGTACACATGTGCAACTTAACGAGACATTAAGACAATGTTTTCCCCACCAGGGGATTCGTCAAGCAATATATTGTTGGACAAATGAGCACATATATATGTAGGGGATGAGGGAGCAGTAGTATTAGTAAGTAATGGCAGTAGTTGTAGAAGTGGTTGTAGAGATGATAGCGGTAGTTGTTGTAAAGGTGTAGTAGTGGTAATAGCAGTTGTAGAGAAGTAGTTGTGGTGGTGATAGTTGTAGAGATGACAATGGTAGTAGTGATAGTGGTAGAGATGACAGTGGTAGTAGTGATAGTGGTAGAGATGACAGTGGTAGTAGTGACAGTGGTACAGATGACAGTGGTAGTAGTGATAGTGGTAGAGATGACAGTGGTAGTAGTGATAGTGGTAGAAATGACAGTGGTAGTAGTGATAGTGGTAGAGATGACAGTGGTAATAGTGATAGTGGCAGAGATGACAGAGGTAGCAGTGATAAGTGTCTAAAGTGTTGGTGGCGTGTGCAGTAAGAGTCGTGCGAGACTCTCGGAGATGATATATCTGCCTTGATTTTGTATAACAGTGTTGAAGAAGGTTATAAGAGCTGACTGCATGCATTGCACATCCGTGTGTCTGGTTCTGGGACGAGCAGACGGGCATCCTTCCTTCTCATAAGGTGGTCAGTGCTGCTCCGATGCTGAACGCAGGCATTGTTCGGGTGGTCGCATCTCCTGGCAAGTTTTGTTTAGGCTTGTTTCGAGGATATGGAATTATTCTATGTATACCTCTTCGCATTCCCCGCAGGAATGAAGTAAACACCTGGATAATCTAGTTTTAGTTATGGTGAGTTGAAGTGGAGGTGTGGATTCTGATGTTACCTCTGTGAGTATTGAACAAGCATTTCCGTGAAGTTGGTAATTACACAGGACGATGAATTTTTGGGAACTAGTGTCGCTACGTGGAGAGTTAGAAGATTTGCAAGCAGCATTTCTTGCAATCTCTGATGAAGACGGTAGGGAAATGTAGGTCCGAAAATGTGTGGTGTATGACACATTCTTTGTCTAGGAACTCTGGGCTGCAGATACGGGAAGATCTTAGAAGTAGCGTATTATGATGCCTGTTACAAAAAACGCGATTCTAAAAGCTTAGAGATCTCCAGTGAATACTAGAAAGGACTGCCCTTCTAGCATCCAGCCTGTTACTGGGTTTTCGTAACAAGTAGTCAGTATCCTTGTCCAATTATCCATTAGAATTCAGTATGATTCAATAGTGCTTCAGGATTATACCTGGTAGGCTACTAACTAGAGAAATTAAAATTTAATAAATTTATTAAATATCGTCTAGAGGTATATCATCAAATTAAATTAAATTAATCAATTCAAACAAATTAATAATAATCACTTCTCTCGTATACAATAGTATTGTGCTGAAAACATATATTACATTTATAATTCTTAAGTACCGTCTGGTACATTAACATTTAATATGATATTACAAATATGTACAAGTTTGTGTGTATGTGCGTAAGTGTTCTAAGTAGTTCGCTATGTCTCACGACTCGACACTTAAACAAGTGACTGACAAAGTCCTCACAAACTAACTTCTTGACCAACTGGCAATCAGAACAGTCTGCTTGAACAATAAAAAGAATGCTAAGCCCAATAGCAATATAACAAGCAAAAGTGACACAGAATCAGGAACTAGGAGATAATATAACGACACTAAGTAGGGACCATCAGCAGATCCTCCACAAAAGACACACATCTCCCATACTACTGAATCTAAGTTCAGCATAAGAAAATCCCGACTGTGACAGTACACAGAAACCAGTACAAATTAGCTCAGAAGCTACAGCTCAGGACCTGAGTTACTCAGTATGTTTATGAGACACACAACCTCAGTACAACGTCGAAAATCACTAAGTCTATACAATGTTCTGTGAACAGAGTCTCCAGAACTAACAAGAATAATGAGACAGACGATCTGTCCAACCACCAAGAGAGTCTAGACCAGACTGAATACTTCAGGCGAGGTGAGGACACCCCCCCCTCGATCACGTGATAGCTCCGTGGGTCGCTGCCCAGCAAGAAGCCGGCAGGAAAACGAACAAAGAGCGATAATTACAGTAGTTAGACAATCAAGACTTGAACTGAGCACATAATATGCACATAATACATCCTAACAACAGGTAACTAAGTCAAATAATATTATAAAGCAATATATTCACGATTTAGCTATTATCGCAAATATAAGCAGTATAAAATTATACGAAAAGGTAATATACATTATATTCATAATCATAATAATCATTGCACCTCATTCAGGGGTTGCAACAATGCCTCGTTTGGTTTTAGTGTCCTGACTGGAGTAAAAGTGAATGATATCTTTTTTTCTGTATGCCTGAGTGAATCATTGACCGAGTGAGTGATAACGTCGAGGATCGCACACGAAAATAAGTCACGCAGGTGTTGACATCATTCCCTGTAGGAGATGTGTGAAGACCAAAACGAGAATTCCGGATTGAAGTGTATTACCAGACCACTGGACTAAAAATTCTCCAGAGAAACTGAGATAATAACCCAAACAATTATCGGTTCAAACCAGTTAAAAAGTTGCTAATGATGATGCAGCGTGTGGCCATCCACCCTGCCCCTACCAAACCTGTGACCCCATACGGCAGGGTGTGGCCATCCACCCTACCCCTACTACACCTGTGACCCCATACTGCAGGGTGTGGCCATCCACCCTACCCCTACCACACCAATGACCCCATACTGCAGGGTGTGGCCATCCACCCTACTACCACCACACCTGTGACCACATACTGCAGGGCTTGGCTATTCACCCTACCATTACCACACCTATGACCCCATACCATCTCCGGTAAACCTTATGGAGCTACCAATCAGTCTGCTGCCATGCCTGTGACCACACCAGAAGCTCTGCAAAAGCCAGTTACCAATGAGCTGACAAAGGTGGAGGGTGAATTATCCACTCCAACGGCACCAGCAGACGCCAGTGTGACTGTGTCATACCATATCCAGCAGTTGCCAAACTAATAAAGAACGAAGATTTGTTGCAGTATGGTCATTGCCCGGAATTCACAGTTATTAGCGACTCATCATTGACATGACTGTAAACAACTTGTTGGTAGGTAAGACACATAGGCAACAGTTAGGCAACTTTATTCCGAAACGTTTCGCCTACACCAGTGGTTCCCAAACTGGGGGTAAATTACCCCCTGGGGGTAATTTAACCATTTTTGGGGGGTAATGGAGGGGTGACAGAAAAAAAGTTATGAATTCTGAAAATCAAGAAAACAATGTGGTACCCGGTATGAGGATTATTGTTAACTTTGTCTTAGTATATAAAGTTGTAAAGTAAACCTATTATAAGTAGTAATAAAGTTAAACCAAATAACAATAAACATCAAAAACTAATATACAGTATTAGAAAAGAAATATATAGCTAAGTGTGTGGAAACCCAAAAGTATTTTGACAAGTATGCTTCAGGACAAAAGTCACTCAGTAGCCCAGATCGACCTGTCCAGTACGCGTCACTCACTTCCTGAGGCTGCCTTTATTTCACACTGTCAGTTTATCTGTGAGCATCAGCCGAGGTAGACATAAGCTGGTATGTATGTGTACTGCCCTGTGCAGTATATAGTTAGTATTTACCCACTGTTACTGTGAATTTGTAGTTATTATTAATTTTATATATAATGTATGTGTGGTTCTTACGTTTTCAATGGTTTTGCTAGGATTAGCAGAGTATGCGAGGCTGTATACGTTCACGTTTAGCCATATATATCAATAATAACAACATTTTGTGAAAGGGATAACATGTTTTGTGTGGCATGTTAAATTGGGTAACAAGCTGAAAAAGTTTGGGAACCATAGTCAGGAACCATCTGAAGATGGTTCCTGACTATGGAACTAAACTTCTCCAGGCTGAGGGACTGACAACCTCAAATTCTACGACCTCAAGGGTGATGGACTGATTACATCATCTTCACATCTCTACTGTTCCTGCCTACTTTCTGTATTCGACTGAAGAAGCCTACTGTGTAGGCGAACGTTTCGGAATAAAGTTGCCTAACTGTTGCCTGTGTCTTACCTACCAACCTGTCGGTATTGTATACCATTTTGATGTTCAAACAACTTGTTAAACGAGGTGCAGTTCGAACGCATGGCGCGCCAGTCTTATGAACTTTGTCTGGCATGCTATAGTGGGTATCGTACTGGCCTGCTAGTCTTAGGACTGGCTTGCATGGGTTGGAACCCCAATCCGTTCAGTGAGAAATAATCATTAGTCTTCGCAATACAGATTTACAGAACTATGGAGACTTCGGTGTCTCCATAGTTCTGGCTAAACTTATTTTAGTTAGTCATATGACACCAGTTAATATTCAGAGCACCCAGTCTACACTACACCTCATCTGCACACTATTATACATTTCTCTGATTTTCTGTTTCGGCCCTGATGGGGCGAAATGTTTCTTAATAATGTATTACATAAGATAGTATAAACCTTAAGGTATATATTACATACCTTGTCTGAAACAGCAGGCAGGGTGATAAAGTACCAGGTGTAGTAGCAGGTATTATTAGGTTGCTGGTAGGGCGGACAGGTACCACCCAGGGGTGGTGGTGGATATTAGGCTGCTGGTAGAGCGGACAGGTACCACCCAGGATTGCTGGTAGATATTAGGTTGCTGGCAGAGCGGACAGGTACCACCCAGGATTGCTGGTAGATATTAGGTTGCTGGCAGAGCGGACAGGTGCCACCCAGGATTGCTAGTAGATATTAGGCTGCTGGCAGAGCGGACAGGTACCACCCAGGATTGCTGGTAGATATTAGGTTGCTGGCAGAGCGGACAGGTACCACCCAGGATTGCTGGTAGATATTAGGTTGCTGGCAGAGCGGACAGGTACTTCCCAGGGGTGGTGGTAGATATTAGGTTGCTGGCAGAGCGGACAGGTACCTCCCAGGGGTGGTGGTAGATATTAGGTTGCTGGTAGAGCAGGCAGGTACCACCCAGGGGTGGTGGTAGGTGCTAGACTGCAGGAAGGGTGGTCAGGTACTAAAGGTTGGCAGTGTGCTTGGTAACAATTCCACACTAGGTATCACGAGTCCAACTGCGTATGTGGTTGAAGATTCTTCTTTTTTGTTTGGTTGTGATTTTAGGGGTGGGGTGGTAGCGGTGGTGATGGAGATTATGGTTAGGATTTCTGTGGTGGTGATATTGGTGGGTGGTGGTGCTGGAGGTTACAGTGGTGATGGTGGCGATAGGTAATGGTGTTAAGGACAAAGACTGTAGTGATTCGAATGATGGTCGTGGTTGTGATGATGATGGTGGTTGCGATGGTGATGGTGGTCGTGGCTGTGATGGTGGTGGCAAGGCTGGCAGTAACAGCTGTGATTGCAGGCCGGAACTTGTAGTGCTGGAAGTGGGAGACAGAGGCGCACAACGGCAGACAGGCGGTCCCAGGTAAGCAGACAGCCGGCAGATACGTGGTCGCAGGTTTACGTGGAAGAACAATTGTACAATCACAGTGGCAGAACAAATGTACAAACACAGTGGCAGGATTAATGCATAATCACAGTCGCAGAACTGTACAAATCACAGTGGCAGAGCAAGTGTACAATCAGTAGCAGGACAACTATACAATCACAGTGGCAGGACAACTATATAATTACAGTGGCAGGACAAATGCATAATCACAGTGGCAGAACTGTACAAATCACAGTGGCAGGACAACTGCACAATCACAGTGGCACAATACAAGTACAATCAGTAGCAGGACAACTATACAATCATAGTGGAAGGACAACAACATAATTATCCCAGGGCAGGACAAGCGTACAATCAATGGCAGGCCAGCTATATAATCACAGCGGCAGGCCAACTATACAATCACTGTCGCAGGCCAACTATATAATCACAGTGGCAGGCCAACTATATAATCACAGTGGTAGAACAACTATATAATCACAGTGGCAGGACAACTATACAATCACAGTGGCAGGCCAGGTGTACAATCACAGTGGCAGGTTTACAAAAGATAACATAAGGAGTACAAAAGCAGGCCTGGAGTTCAAGAGGTTGGCTGCCAGATTAAGAGGGTGTGTAGGAGGGGTGGGTGGTGGGTTGTTTCGTGGTGGGCAGGAGAGGGGTGGGCGGCAGGTCTGGCGAGAAGGGGTCGTCAGCTGGCAGGCGGAGGGCAGGGTGGGGGCAACCCCACCTCCACCACCCCCACTACAATGTGTACCACCTCACAAACCACCCCAACACACACACACACACACACACACACACACACACACACACACACACACACACACCTAGTAGCAACCAGAGAAGAGGCGGGACCAGGAGCTGTGAATCGATCCCTTCCACAAATAAATAGGTGAGTACACACACACAAGGACCAGGAGCTGTGAATCAACCCCTGCAACCACAATTAGGCGAGTACACACACAAGACACTGCTACCGCCCACACGACCCACTGAAACGACAGTGGTTAACCCCCTGCCACGACCTCCCAGCCACCCCTTGTCTCCCAGCATGTCCTAGCCAGGAGGAAGGTGTGGAGAGCTAGGATAATTTCCCAGCATCTCAGCACGTGGCCTCCAGACCAGCCTGCGGCGTGCGGTTGTCCACTCTCTACTGACCAAGCACTTTGCCCTTCATTCTATCCCTTCGTCATCTTTCCTATCATTCTCTCCATTCCAGTATTCTCCCTACCTCCTTCAATCGTAGGAGAATGGAGAGAGAGAGAGAGAGAGAGAGAGAGAGAGAGAGAGAGAGAGAGAGAGAGAGAGAGAGAGAGAGAGAGAGAGAGAGAGAGAGAGAGAGAGAGAGAGAGAGAGAGGCCCCGGAAGCTGCTACTACGCACGTTCCAACACTTCCTGACCCGCCCATTGGCCACAGCCACCACCAATCACTATCCAGAGTACTATCCACCTCCCTCCCATCCCCCTTTCAAGAGGAAGGGAGAGGGGTGCCTTCATGCTGGTGAAAGGCTTTAAATCCAAGGATTTCGAGCTAAGAACCTCCCCCTCATGCGGGTTTAGCGCTTTCCAATCTCCAGCCTAATCCTTTAAGAACTCATTTCTGAAAGAAAACTTCAGACAACATTCACGGCACCTTGAAACATTCAAGGCACCTTGAAACATTCAAGGCACCTTGAAACATTCAAGGCACCTTGAAACATTCAAGGCACCTTGAAACATTCAAGGCACCTTGAAACATTCAAGGCACCTTGAAACATTCAAGGCACCTTGAAACATTCAAGGCACCTTGAAACATTCAAGGCACCTTGAAACATTCAAGACACCTTGAAACATTCAAGGCACCTTGAAACATTCAAGGCACCTTGAAACATTCAAGACACCTTGAAACATTCAAGGCACCTTCAAACATTCAAGACACCTTGAAACATTCAAGGCACCTTGAAACATTCAAGGCACCTTGAAACATTCAAGACACCTTGAAACATTCAAGGCACCTTGAAACATTCAAGACACCTTGAAACATTCAAGGCACCTTGAAACATTCAAGGCACCTTGAAACATTCAAGGCACCTTCAAACATTCAAGACACCTTGAAACATTCAAGACACCTTGAAACATTCAAGGCACCTTGAAACATTCAAGGCACCTTCAAACATTCAAGACACCTTGAAACATTCAAGGCACCTTGAAACATTCAAGGCACCTTGAAACATTCAAGACACCTTGAAACATTCAAGGCACCTTCAAACATTCAAGACACCTTGAAACATTCAAGGCACCTTGAAACATTCAAGGCACCTTGAAACATTCAAGGCACCTTCAAACATTCAAGACACCTTGAAACATTCAAGGCACCTTGAAACATTCAAGGCACCTTGAAACATTCAAGACACCTTGAAACATTCAAGGCACCTTCAAACATTCAAGACACCTTGAAACATTCAAGGCACCTTGAAACATTCAAGGCACCTTGAAACATTCAAGACACCTTGAAACATTCAAGGCACCCTCAAACATTCAAGACACCTTGAAACATTCAAGGCACCTTGAAACATTCAAGACACCTTGAAACATTCAAGACACCTTGAAACATTCAAGACACCTTGAAACATTCAAGGCACCTTGAAACATTCAAGACACCTTGAAACATTCAAGGCACCTTCAAACATTCAAGACACCTTGAAACATTCAAGACATCTTGAAACATTCATGACACATTGAAACATTCAAGACATCTTGAAAAATTCAAGGCACCTTGAAACATTCAAGGCACCTTGAAACATTCACGGCACCTTGAAACATTCACGGCACCTTGAAACATTCAAGCACCTTCCTTAAAACATTCAAGGCATCTTCCTTGGAACATTCAAGGCACAATGAAACATTCAAGGTACCTTCCCTGAAACATTCAAGGCAACTTCTAAACATTCAAGGTACCTTCCTTAAAACATTCATGGCACCTTCCTTGAAACATTCATGGTACCTTCCTTGACACATTCATGGCACCTTGAAACATTCAAGGCACCTTCCTTGAAACATTCAAGGCACCTTCCTTCTGAACATTCAAGGAACCTTCCTTGAAACATTCAGGGCACCCTGAAACATTTAAGGCACCTAGAAACATTCAGGGCACCTTGAAACATTGAGGGCACCTTGAAACATTCAGGGCACCTTGAAACATTCAAGGCACCTAGAAACATTCAGGGCACCTTGAAACATTCAGGGCACCTTGAAACATTCAAGGCACCTAGAAACATTCAGGGCACCTTGAAACATTCAGGGCACCTTGAAACATTCAAGGCACCTAGAAACATTCAGGGCACCTTGAAACATTCAGGGCACCTTGAAACATTCAGGGCACCTTGAAACATTCAAGGCACCTAGAAACATTCAGGGCACCTTGAAACATTCAGGGCACCTTGAAACATTCAAGGCACCTAGAAACATTCAGGGCACCTTGAAACATTCAGGGCACCTTGAAACATTTAAGGCACCTTGAAACATTCAGGGCACCTTGAAACATTCAAGGCACCTAGAAACATTCAGGGCACCTTGAAAGATTCAGGGCACCTTGAAACATTCAGGGCACCTTGAAACATTCAAGGCACCTTGAAACATTCAAGGCACCTAGAAACATTCAGGGCACCTTGAAAGATTCAGAGCACCTTGAAAGATTCAGGGCACCTTGAAAGATTCAGGGCACCTTGAAACATTCAGGGCACCTTGAAACATTCAGGGCATCTTGAAACATTCAAGGCACCTAGAAACATTCAGGGCACCTTGAAAGATTCAGGGCACCTTGAAAGATTCAGGGCACCTTGAAACATTCAAGGCACCTAGAAACATTCAGGGCACCTTGAAACATTCAAGGCACCTAGAAACATTCAGGGCACCTTGAAACATTCAGGGCACCTTGAAACATTCAGGGCATCTTGAAACATTCAAGGCACCTAGAAACATTCAGGGCACCTTGAAAGATTCAGGGCACCTTGAAAGATTCAGGGCACCTTGAAACATTCAAGGCACCTTCCTTGAAACATTCTACAATGTGTGTGTGTATAAGAGCTGTGTGCTCTGAAAACCACTTGGTTATCCTACGATAAACCTATATAATGTACTAGGTATGTAAGCCTATATGACCTGTGTGGCCTCAAGACCAGTGGATTATCCAAGGATAAATCTACCTTGTGTGAACCCGTAACACCTGTGTGGCTTCAAGACCCCTGTGGGCTTACACATGCTACATAATATAGCACATGTGAAAGCTCACAGTAGTTGTTTGCCCTCAAGACCACTGTACAGTTTTTGTACACATAACACAAAGCTTACTGAACCAGATGTCGGTCATCAGTTGTCAAAGACCCTTGTTGAGAAATACTTGTTCTTTTCTGGAATACCCTCCACCTCCTTCCCACTCTCCCACAATCCTTCCCTCTCCCCCACACTCCTTCCCTCTCCCCCACACTCCTTCCTTCTCCCCCCACACTCCTTCCCTCTTCCCTACACTCCTTCCCTCTCCCCTACACTCCTTCCCTCTCCCCCACACCCTTTCCCTTTCCCCCACACCCATTCCCTCTCCCACACACCCATTCCCTCTCTCCCACAGCCCTTTCCCTCTCCCCCACACTCCTTCCCTCTCCCCCACACTCCGTCCTCTTCTCCACACCCCTTCCCTCTCCCCCACACCCATTCCCTCTCTCTCCCACAGCCCCTTCCCTCTCCCTCACACTCCTTCCCTCTCCCCAATACCCCTTCCTCCATCCCTCTCCCCTCACTTCCCCCATCCTTCAACCCCCACCTCCTTCCCTTTCCCTCAAACATCCACCTCCTTCCCTCTCCTTTAAACCCCACCTCCTTCCCTCTCCCCCCATCCCTTCCTCCTTCAAACTCCCACCTCCTTCCCTTTCTCTCAACCCCCACCTCCTTCCCTCTCCCTCACACACCACTTCACCTCAACATTCCCCTCCCCCCATATAACCTCCTCACCTTACTGGAATACTTTGACGATATCCTCAGTGCCCTACTGAAGTCTCCCACCCCAGGCTGACACTACTGAAGTCTACCAGCTCAGGCTGACATTACTGAAGTCTCCCACCTCAGGCTGACACTACTGAAGTCTACCATCCCAGGCTCACATTAGTGAAGTCTACCAGCTCAGGCTGACACTACTGAAGTCTCCCACCTCAGGCTGACACTACTGAAATCTACCACCCCAGGCTGATACTAATGAAATCTATCACACCAGGCTGACACTACTGAAGTCTACCACCCCAGGCTGACGCTACTGAAGTCTACCACCTCAGGCTGACACTACTGAAGTCTACCACCCCAGGTTGACACTACTGAAGTCTACCACTCCAGGCTGACACTACTGAAGTCTCCCACCCAAGGTGACACTAATGAAGTCTCCCACCCTAAGCTGACACTAATGAAGTCTCCCACCTCAGGCTGACATTACTGAGGTCTCCCACACCAGGCTGACAGATTTCAAGACTATGAAACATCCTGGGTGGTGGACTATGAGAGGGAAACAGCTAGCTTCTGCTGCCACTGTGTAACCATCACAGAGAAGTGTGTGTAGTAAGCAGACTGCTGACACAACACACAGAGTGACTTAGGTGCCACCAGCCACACGTACCCAACAGAGTACTGCTGACACAACATGTTGAGTGAATTAGGTGCCACCACCCACACGTACCCAACACAGTACTGCTGACACAATATGTAGAGGGATTTAGGTGCCACCAGCCACACGTACCCAACACAGTACTGCTGACACAACATGTTGAGTGACTTAGGTGCCACCACCCACACGTACCCAACACAGTGCTGCTGACACAACATGTAGAGGGATTTAGGTGCCACCAGCCACATGTACCCAACACAGTACTGCTGAGTGACCCAGGTGCCACCAGCCACACGTACCCAACACAGTACTGCTGACACAAAATGTTGAGTGACTTAGGTGCCACAAGCCACACGTACCCAACACAGTACTGCTGACACATGTTGAGTGACTTAGGTGCCACCACCCACACGTACCCAACACAGTGCTGCTGACACAACATGTAGAGGGATTTAGGTGCCACCAGCCACACGTACCCAACACAGTACTGCTGAGTGACCCAGGTGCCACCACCCACACGTACCCAACACAGTGCTGCTGACACAACATGTAGAGGGATTTAGGTGCCACCAGCCACACGTACCCAACACAGTACTGCTGAGTGACCCAGGTGCCACCACCCACACGTACCCAACACAGTACTGCTGAGTGACCAAGGTGCCACCAGCCACACGTACCCAACACAGTACTGCTGAGTGACCCAGGTGCCACCAGCCACACGTACCCAACACAGTACTGCTGACACAACATGTTGAGTGACTTAGGTGCCACCAGCCACACGTACCCAACACAGTACTGCTGAGTGACCCAGGTGCCACCATCCACACGTACCCAACACAGTGCTGCTGACACAACATGTAGAGGGATTTAGGTGCCACCAGCCACACGTACCCAACACAGTACTGCTGAGTGACCCAGGTGCCACCAGCCACACGTACCCAACACAGTGCTGCTGACACAACATGTAGAGGGATTTAGGTGTCACCAGCCACACGTACCCAACACAGTACTGCTGAGTGACCCAGGTGCCACCACCCACACGTACCCAACACAGTACTGCTGAGTGACCCAGGTGCCACCACCCACACGTACCCAACACAGTAGTGCTGAGTGACCCAGGTGCCACCACCCACACATACCCAACACAGTGCTGCTGACACAACATGTAGAGGGATTTAGGTGCCACCAGCCACACGTACCCAACACAGTACTGCTGAGTGACCCATGTGCCACCACCCACACGTACCCAACACAGTACTGCTGAGTGACCAAGGTGCCACCAGCCACACGTACCCAACACAGTACTGCTGAGTGACCCAGGTGCCACCAGCCACACGTACCCAACACAGTACTGCTGACACAACATGTTGAGTGACTTAGGTGCCACCAGCCACACGTACCCAACACAGTACTGCTGAGTGACCCAGGTGCCACCATCCACACGTACCCAACACAGTGCTGCTGACACAACATGTAGAGGGATTTAGGTGCCACCAGCCACACGTACCCAACACAGTACTGCTGAGTGACCCAGGTGCCACCAGCCACACGTACCCAACACAGTGCTGCTGACACAACATGTAGAGGGATTTAGGTGTCACCAGCCACACGTACCCAACACAGTACTGCTGAGTGACCCAGGTGCCACCACCCACACGTACCCAACACAGTACTGCTGAGTGACCCAGGTGCCACCACCCACACGTACCCAACACAGTAGTGCTGAGTGACCCAGGTGCCACCACCCACACGTACCCAACACAGTGCTGCTGACACAACATGTAGAGGGATTTAGGTGCCACCAGCCACACGTACACAACACAGTACTGCTGACACAACATGTTGAGTGACTTAGGTGCCACCAGCCACACGTACCCAACACAGTACTGCTGAGTGACCCAGGTGCCACCACCCACACGTACCCAACACAGTACTGCTGAGTGACCCAGGTGCCACCACCCACACGTACCCAACACAGTACTGCTGAGTGACCCAGGTGCCACCAGCCACACGTACCCAACACAGTACTGCTGAGTGACCCAGGTGCCACCAGCCACACATACCCAACACAGTACTGCTGAGTGACCCAGGTGCCACCACCCACACGTACCCAACACAGTACTGCTGAGTGACCCAGGTGCCACCAGCCACACGTACCCAACACAGTACTGCTGAGTGACCCAGGTGCCACCAGCCACACGTACCCAACACAGTACTGCTGAGTGACCCAGGTGCCACCAGCCACACGTACCCAACACAGTACTGCTGAGTGACCCAGGTGCCACCAGCCACACGTACCCAACACAGTGCTGCTGACACAACATGTAGAGGGACTTAGGTACCACCAGCCACACGTACCCAACACAGTACTGCTGAGTGACCCAGGTGCCACCACCCACACGTACCCAACACAGTACTGCTGAGTGACCCAGGTGCCACCAGCCACGCGTACCCAACACAGTACTGCTGAGTGACCCAGGTGCCACCAGCCACACGTACCCAACACAGTATTGCTGACACAACATGTTGAGTGACTTAGGTGCCACCAGCCACACGTACCCAACACAGTACTGCTGAGTGACCCAGGTGCCACCAGCCACACGTACCCAACACAGTACTGCTGAGTGACCCAGGTGCCACCAGCCACACATACCCAACACAGTACTGCTGAGTGACCCAGGTGCCACCACCCACACGTACCCAACACAGTACTGCTGAGTGACCCAGGTGCCACCAGCCACACGTACCCAACACAGTACTGCTGAGTGACCCAGGTGCCACCAGCCACACGTACCCAACACAGTACTGCTGAGTGACCCAGGTGCCACCAGCCACACGTACCCAACACAGTACTGCTGAGTGACCCAGGTGCCACCAGCCACACGTACCCAACACAGTGCTGCTGACACAACATGTAGAGGGACTTAGGTACCACCAGCCACACGTACCCAACACAGTACTGCTGAGTGACCCAGGTGCCACCAGCCACACGTACCCAACACAGTACTGCTGAGTGACCCAGGTGCCACCAGCCACACGTACCCAACACAGTATTGCTGACACAACATGTTGAGTGACTTAGGTGCCACCAGCCACACGTACCCAACACAGTACTGCTGAGTGACCCAGGTGCCACCAGCCACACGTACCCAACACAGTACTGCTGAGTGACCCAGGTGCCACCAGCCACACGTACCAAACACAGTGCTGCTGACACAACATGTAGAGGGATTTAGGTGCCACCAGCCACACGTACCCAACACAGTACTGCTGAGTGACCCAGGTGCCACCACCCACACGTACCCAAAACAGTACTGCTGAGTGATCCAGGTGCCACCACCCACACGTACCCAACACAGTACTGCTGAGTGACCCAGGTGCCACCACCCACACGTACCCAACACAGTACTGCTGAGTGACCCAGGTGCCACCACCCACACGTACCCAACACAGTGCTGCTGACACAACATGTAGAGGGATTTAGGTGCCACTAGCCACACGTACCCAACACAGTACTGCTGACACAACATGTTGAGTGACTTAGGTGCCACCAGCCACACGTACCCAACACAGTGCTGCTGATACAACATGTAGAGGGATTTAGGTGCCACCAGCCACACGTACCCAACACAGTACTGCTGAGTGACCCAGGTGCCACCAGCCACACGTACCCAACACAGTGCTGCTGAGTGACCCAGGTGCCACCACCAACACGTACCCAACACAGTGCTGCTGACACAACATGTAGAGGGATTTAGGTGCCACCAGCCACACGTACCCAACACAGTACTGCTGAGTGACCCAGGTGCCACCACCCACACGTACCCAACACAGTACTGCTGAGTGACCCAGGTGCCACCACCCACACGTACCCAACACAGTGCTGCTGACACAACATGTAGAGGGATTTAGGTGCCACCAGCCACACATACCCAACACAGTACTGCTGACACAACATGTTGAGTGACTTAGGTGCCACCAGCCACACGTACCCAACACAGTGCTGCTGACACAACATGTAGAGGGATTTAGGTGCCACCACCCACACGTACCCAACACAGTGCTGCTGAGTGACCCAGGTGCCACCAGCCACACGTACCCAACACAGTACTGCTGAGTGACCCAGGTGCCACCAGCCACACGTACCCAACACAGTACTGCTGACACAACATGTTGAGTGACTTAGGTGCCACCAGCCACACGTACCCAACATAGTACTGCTGAGTGACCCAGGTGCCACCACCCACACGTACCCAACACAGTGCTGCTGACACAACATGTAGAGGGATTTAGGTGCCACCAGCCACACGTACCCAACACAGTACTGCTGAGTGACCCAGGTGCCACCAGCCACACGTACCCAACACAGTACTGCTGAGTGACCCATGTGCCACCACCCACACGTACCCAACACAGTACTGCTGAGTGACCCAGGTGCCACCAGCCACACGTACCCAACACAGTACTGCTGAGTGACCCAGGTGCCACCAGTCACACATACCCAACACAGTACTGCTGAGTGACCCAGGTGCCACCAGCCACACGTACCCAACACAGTACTGCTGAGTGACCCAGGTGCCACCAGCCACACGTACCCAACACAGTACTGCTGAGTGACCCAGGTGCCACCAGCCACACGTACCCAACACAGTACTGCTGAGTGACGAAGGTGCCACCAGCCACACGTACCCAACACAGTGCTGCTGAGTGACCCAGGTGCCACCAGCCACACGTACCCAACACAGTGCTGCTGAGTGACCCAGGTGCCACCAGCCACACCTACCCAACACAGTACTGCTGAGTGACCCAGGTGCCACCAGCCACACGTACCCAACACAGTACTGCTGAGTGACCCAGGTGCCACCAGCCACACGTACCCAACACAGTGCTGCTGAGTGACCCAGGTGCCACCAGCCACACGTACCCAACACAGTACTGCTGAGTGACCCAGGTGCCACCAGCCACACGTACCCAACACAGTACTGCTGAGTGACCCAGGTGCCACCAGCCACACGTACCCCACACAGTGCTGCTGAGTGACCCAGGTGCCACCAGCCACACGTACCCAACACAGTACTGCTGAGTGACCCAGGTGCCACCAGCCACACGTACCCAACACAGTACTGATGAGTGACCCAGGTGCCACCAGCCACACGTACCCAACACAGTACTGCTGAGTGACCCAGGTGCCACCACCCACACGTACCCAACACAGTACTGCTGAGTGACCCAGGTGCCACCACCCACACGTACCCAACACAGTACTGCTGAGTGACCCAGGTGCCACCAGCCACACGTACCCAACACAGTACTGATGAGTGACCCAGGTGCCACCAGCCACACGTACCCAACACAGTACTGCTGAGTGACCCAGGTGCCACCAGCCACACGTACCCAACACAGTACTGCTGAGTGACCCAGGTGCCACCAGCCACACGTACCCAACACAGTACTGCTGAGTGACCCAGGTGCCACCAGCCACACGTACCCAACACAGTACTGCTGAGTGACCCAGGTGCCACCAGCCACACGTACCCAACACAGTACTGCTGAGTGACCCAGGTGCCACCAGCCACACGTACCCAACACAGTACTGCTGAGTGACCCAGGTGCCACCAGCCACACGTACCCAACACAGTGCTGCTGAGTGACCCAGGTGCCACCAGCCACACGTACCCAACACAGTACTGCTGAGTGACCCAGGTGCCACCACCCCACACGTACCCAACACAGTACTGCTGAGTGACCCAGGTGCCACCACCCCACACGTACCCAACACAGTACTGCTGAGTGACCCAGGTGCCACCAGCCACACGTACCCAACACAGTACTGCTGAGTGACCCAGGTGCCACCAGCCACACGTACCCAACACAGTACTGCTGAGTGACCCAGGTGCCACCACCCACACGTACCCAACACAGTACTGCTGAGTGACCCAGGTGCCACCAGCCACACGTACCCAACACAGTACTGCTGAGTGACCCAGGTGCCACCAGCCACACGTACCCAACACAGTACTGCTGAGTGACCCAGGTGCCACCACCCACACGTACCCAACACAGTACTGCTGAGTGACCCAGGTGCCACCAGCCACACGTACCCAACACAGTACTGCTGAGTGACCCAGGTGCCACCAGCCACACGTACCCAACACAGTACTGCTGAGTGACTCAGGTGCCACCAGCCACACGTACCCAACACAGTACTGCTGAGTGACCCAGGTGCCACCAGCCACACGTACCCAACACAGGTGTCCTCTCATCCACGATGTATCTTATTTTTCTGGAGATAAATGCTATAAAATACCGACACCAGGAAAAATAAGACACCAAAGCAGAATAATGAGATCGTTTATTGACAACGTTTCGAACACACAGTGACTTGATTAAGTCCAGTATGTGGGCGAAATGTAGTCAATAAATAGTCGCATTATACTGCTTCTGTGTTTATGTTCCCATCTTAATTTTCTACATGAAATATAACACAACCCCCCCCTCCCCCCGTGACCTCACTGTTGACCTTAATGAGTGTTTCTCTACACGGCAGCTTCCTATTGGTCAGTCTCCTTCAAGTAAACCAGCCCACTCTCCCTCAACTGACCAATCCCGTGCACTGTTTGGACGAGACGTAAAAAAAAAAAAAAAAAGATCAGGTGAGACGATGATGATTTACAAAATTTCGAACATTTTGTTTACAACTTCACCTTTGTAAAAATTAATAAAAAAATCGAATGATTAAATCGTCACGATCTCACACTGTTTCATTTATTCTCACTAAGTGAAATATTACAAAGGGACTGAAACCTGCCGAGAGGAAAGTGGTGAGGAAGGGTGGGGAGTGGTGGGGAATGGTGGGGAGTGGTGGGGAGTGGTGGGGAATGGTGGGGAGTGGTGGGGAATGGTGGGGAGTAGTGGGGAAGGGTGGGGAGTGGTGGGGAAGGGTGGAGGTGGAAGAGGAAGGAGTAGAGAGAAGGTAGTATGGAGGGGGTTGAGGCGATGGAGGGAGTTTACCTGGGACAGAGGTGAAAGAGGGAGGAACAAGGGTGATGATGGGAGGGGGTAGAGCGGGCGGGGAGGGGTAGAGGTAGAGACGAGCAGAGGGGGCGGTGATGAGGAGCAGACATTATGGGGAGGGGTACTGAAGGTAATGGGGGATAGTGGGTAATGGGGAGGGGTAGAGAGTTGTGTGGAGGGCTAGATTGGTGGAGAGAGGTAGAGTGGTGGGGAGGGGTGGAGGGGATGGGGAGGGATAGGGGGAAAAGAGGAATAGAAGTAGTGGTGTGGAGGGGAGAGGTGCAGGAGGTAATAGTAGATGAAGCGGTAGGAAGGAGGGAAGGAAGGGGCTGCGAGATAGAGATGGAAGAGGGAGGGGGTAGAGGAGGTGGAAGTGGTAATGGAGTCAACAAGGAGTTGAAGTGAGGGGTAGAGATGGAGAAAGGAGTAGAGGGAGCGGTGGCGAAGGGGGTACAGAGAGATGGAGTGGAGATTCAGAGGAATGGGAAAGTAAACAAATAAAAGTAAAAGGAGAAAGGGTAGAGAGGAGGATAGAGGGTAGGAGGGGAAACGAGAAGTATGGGGATGTCCCTCAGACTGAGCTGGGAGACATTAGTGGGTAATAAATTCCCTCAGCCAGAGTTGGGAGACATCGGTAGGTAATGAAGTCCCTCAGACTGAGCTGGGAGACATCAGTGGGTAATGAAGTCTCTCAATCTGAACTGAGAGACATCCATAAAAATTGTACAAAAATTTCCTTTTCTCTGATTATCGAGTATGTGTATCTGGCTTCTCCAAGGAGCATTACGCGAGTCAAGAGTCTTCAGTCATGACATAGACTCAAAATAATTAAAGACTCAAACTCAGTTTTAAAAGTTAACTTTAGTGTCATTAGGACGACAAACAAATCAGTTTGCAGTGTAGACGCCCAGTTGCTAATTCTTATGTCTAACTCAACCTGGTGATATATTATTACTAACGGTCAAGCTAGAAATTTCTTCCATTAATCACTTGCCTTTGCAAGTGATTAATGGAAGAGATTACAAGTGATAAGGTTATTGGGAGGGGTTTTCAGATGTGACATTAAATGAATGCAATTTCTTTGGAGGGGAAGAATGCTCTTGTTGCCTACAGCAGGACAGTTCGTGAAGGTTATAAAACTTAATATAATTGCATATTTTCACAGCCCATTTAGATCCGTATTTATTTACTTCTAGACATTTAGTTATATTTGAAGTGAGTTTTTGGTTAATTTTTTTACCATTCTCATACTTAATATAGTGTTAATCTCAATCCCATTACCGATACTAGGTACACCAACTCCTATTAAGAAGTCTGGTAATTTTAGAAGAACCAATAATAATTCTGAAGCTTCGTTCTGCATTAGCTCTAAGGGCCGGAGATGATCTTCCCTAAACCATACCCCCGGCCGGGATTGAACCCGCGGTCATAGAGTCTCAAAACTCCAGCCCGTCGCGCTAACCACTAGACCAGCTAGCCACAATAAGATTCATCCAACTAGGTATATTTCTACACCATAGGAAAGTTAGCACAGGCACCTCTGTGACCACAAATGCAAGTTTTTACAGACGAATCTGCATTTGTGGTCACAGAGGTGCCTGTGCTAACTTTCCTATGGTGTAGAAATATACCTAGTTGGATGAATCTTATTGTGGCTAGCTGGTCTAGTGGTTAGCGCGACGGGCTGGAGTTTTGAGACTCTATGACCGCGGGTTCAATCCCGGCCGGGGGTATGGTTTATTTGCAATCGTGTCATTACGATTTCTTAAGTCATGATCTTCCCTAGCTAATATAAATGTTGGCGCAGCATAATTAAGGATCTAATATAGGCTATGTACATTATTCTCACTAATTCTTATATTAGCACCTTAGTTGTGGTTGTAGCCAGCAACGGGTTTTGAGGGAATATAACCTATGTTTATATTTCTTATTTAGTTGTGGTACGGTGGATTTATTGAAGGGTACGTCTACATCAAGATATCTGTAAGATATAACGTAGCAGATATACCCCACAAATGACTGGGGTATATCGTTTACTTGTCAATATCTTGGTTCTAGATGAAAATGTGACGAGGCCTAGTCGATTACAAATCATTAAAAATGGTAGTTATTTTCTGAAGCCCTGCTGTATGGATCAAGATGGCATCAGCATAGCTTACAGCTATATGTTTAGGTGAAATATGTAGAGCATTTAGGAGAGCATTAATCAAAACATTAAATAGCATGGGACTGAGAACTCCCAGCGGTGTGCCTATATACATTTCTTTAGTCTGTTTTTAACCTTGAAAGAAAACAAAGGATACTGTATTTGACAGATATCTTACTATCCAACTGAGCAGGCTAGAGTGGATGTCTGATTCTATAGTACAGTCTATTATAATTTCAAATGTTTTACAAAGACCATTAGTTATGGAAATCAGTCTAAATGTACCAGGTTGTTGCGGCTGAAAGATAGGCACAATGCGTCTGCTGGTCTAGGAAATAGGAAAGAAACCGTGGATTTAACTAAGATCAGGTCCCTGATAACCCTTTGTTAGCGTTGTATACTTAACCCCCAGTACACCACCACCACCACCACCACCACCACCACACCTGCGTCACTCCACGGTCAAGTGTGAAGCTCTCACCCCTCATTAAAAAAATATCAGATTACAAGATATATTTGGATTACTGGAGGAGAGGAAGGTGCTAGCACCAGTGACGGATCAAACTACTTGCTATTCAGCATACATTATATCCACTGGCTGTGAATGACCCGTCAAGACACCAATATTTGGCCTCAGTCAACATAGGTCAGCTTTTATTGTATCCTCCTGAGCTCTCGGATTTTTTTTTTAACTCTTTGACCACTTGAAATCAAAATACAAAAAGGGCTGATGAAAAATTCATATTGTTATTTACAGAAGTATATTAATATGAAATGAAGGGGAGATGATACATTATCATCATATTATGACATGACATAAAGGGGAGATGATACATTATCATCATATTATGACATGACATAAAGAGGAGATGATACATCATCATATTATGACATGACATAAAGGGGAGATGATACATTATCATCATATTATGACATGACATAAAGAGGAGATGATACATTATCATCATATTATGACATGACATAAAGAGGAGATGATACATCATCATATTATGACATGACATAAAGGGGAGATGATACATTATCATCATATTATGACATGACATAAAGAGGAGATGATACATTATCATCATATTATGACATGACATAAAGAGGAGATGATACATCATCATATTATGACATGACATAAAGGGGAGATGATACATTATCATCATATTATGACATGACATAAAGAGGAGATGATACATTATCATCATATTATGACATGACATAAAGAGGAGATGATACATTATCATCATATTATGACATGACATAAAGGGGAGATGATACATTATCATCATATTATGACATGACATAAAGGGGAGATGATACATTATCATCATATTATGACATGACATAAAGAGGAGATGATACATTATCATCATATTATGACATGACATAAAGAGGAGATGATACATCATCATCATATTATGACATGACATAAAGGGGAGATGATACATTATCATCATATTATGACATGACATAAAGGGGAGATGATACATTATCATCATATTATGACATGACATAAAGGGGAGATGATACATTATCATCATATTATGACATGACATAAAGGGGAGATGATACATTATCATCATATTATGACATGACATAAAGGGGAGATGATACATTATCATCATATTATGACATGACATAAAGAGGAGATGATACATTATCATCATATTATGACATGAACTAAAGAGGAGATGATACATTATCATCATATTATGACATGACATAAAGGGGAGATGATACATTATCATCATATTATGACATGACATAAAGGGGAGATGATACATTATCATCATATTATGACATGACATAAAGGGGAGATGATACATTATCAGCATATTTTGACATGACATAAACGAGAGATGATACAATATCATCATATTTTGACATGACATAAAGGGGAGATGATACATTATCATCATATTTTGACATGACATAAAGGGGAGATGATACATTATCATCACATTATGACATGACATAAAGAGGAGATGATACATTATCATCATATTATGACATGACATAAAGGGGAGATGATACATTATCATCATATTTTGACATGACATAAACGGGAGATGATACATTATCATCATATTTTGACATGACAAAAAGGGGAGATTATACATTATCATATTTTGACATGACATAAAGGGGAGATGATACATTATCATCATATTTTGACATGACATAAAGGGGAGATGATACATTATCATCACATTATGACATGACATAAAGAGGAGATGATACATTATCATCATATTATGACATGACATAAAGGGGAGATGATACATTATCATCATATTATGACATGACATAAAGGGGAGATGATACATTATCATCATATTATGACATGACATAAACGGGACATGATACATTATCATATTCTGACATGACATAAAGGGGAGATGATACATTATCATCATATTATGACATGACATAAAGGGGAGATGATACATTATCATCATATTTTGACATGACCATAAAGGGGAGATGATACATTATCATCATATTATGACATGACATAAAGGGGAGATGATACATTATCATCATATTATGACATGACATAAAGAGGAGATGATACATTATCATCATATTATGACATGAACTAAAGAGGAGATGATACATTATCATCATATTATGACATGAACTAAAGAGGAGATGATACATTATCATCATATTATGACATGACATAAAGGGGAGATGATACACTGTCATCAATGAACCATGCTTATGAATTGTGTATTATTATATTATACTCACGAGGAAGCACTAAACCCGCAAGGACTATGCATACCCGGGGAACAGGAGGCAAACATGTTGGATCCGAGGAAGGAGAGTTTGCTAGAATTTCTTATATTTGGGAGGGATAGGTCAGCTGATTAACTAGAGCTAAACCATAAAATTGTTACACATGAAATATGTCTAATATGTGTGTGTACATGTTATAAATGCAAAATAACCACAGTGAAATAATAGTGAAATTCCAAGCGCTTTTGTGATTCTCACATTATCAAGGAATAGACCTTGATAATGTGAGAAATCACGAAAGCGCTTGGAATATCACTATTTTTTTCACTGGTTATTTTACATATTGTGATATCTGTGATCTTACAGCATGTTATATATATATATATATATATATATATATATATATATATATATATATATATATATATATATATATATATATATATATATTGTCAACAAACCGGCCGTATCCCACCGAGGCAGTGTGGCCCAAAAAGAAAAACGAAAGTTTCTCTTTTTAAATTTAGTAATTTATACAGGAGAAGGGGTTACTAGCCCCTTGCTCCCGGCATTTTAGTCGCCTCTTACAACACGCATGGCTTACGGAGGAAGAATTCTGTTCCACTTCCCCATGGAGATAAGAGGAAATAAACAAGAACAAGAACTAGAAAGAAAATAGCAGAAAACCCAGAGGGGTGTGTATATATATGCTTGTATATGCATGTGTAGTGTGGCCTAAGTGTAAATAGAAGTAGCAAGACGTACCTGAAATCTTGCAGGTTTATGAAACAGAAAAAAGGACACCAGCAATCCTACCATCATGTTAAACAATTACAGGCTTTCGTTTTACACTCACTTAGCATGACGGTAGTACCTCCCTGGGCGGTTGCTGTCTACCAACCTACTACCTCTCTCTCTCTCTCATATATATATATATATATATATATATATATATATATATATATATATATATATATATATATATATATATATATATATTTTTTTTTTTTTATCACACTGGCCGATTCCCACCAAGGCAGGGTGGCCCGAAAAAGAAAAACTTTCACCATCATTCGCTCCATCACTGTCTTGCCAGAAGGGTGCTTTACACTACAGTTTTTAAACTGCAACATTAACACCCCTCCTTCAGAGTGCAGGCACTGTACTTCCCATCTCCAGGACTCAAGTCCGGCCTGCCGGTTTCCCTGAATCCCTTCATAAATGTTACTTTGCTCACACTCCAACAGCACGTCAAGTATTAAAAACCATTTGTCTCCATTCACTCCTATCAAACACGCTCACGCATGCCTGCTGGAAGTCCAAGCCCCTCGCACACAAAACCTCCTTTACCCCCTCCCTCCAACCCTTCCTAGGCCGACCCCTACCCCGCCTTCCTTCCACTACAGACTGATACACTCTTGAAGTCATTCTGTTTCGCTCCATTCTCTCTACATGTCCGAACCACCTCAACAACCCTTCCTCAGCCCTCTGGACAACAGTTTTGGGAATCCCGCACCTCCTCCTAACTGCCAAACTCCGAATTCTCTGCATTCTATTCACACCACACACATATATATATATATATATATATATATATATATATATATATATATATATATATATATATATATATATATATATATATATATATATATATATATATATAATGTCGTGCCGAATATGTAAAACTTGCGATCTTGGCTTAAAAAGCAACGCTCATCTTGCCATATAGGACAAGCGAAAATTTTTGTATGCAATAATTTCGCCAAAATCATTCTGAATTTAACGAAAAAAAATATATTTCGTTGTGTTTCTTTACTATTAAATTATTGTAAACTTATTAAAAATATATTTAGTTGGGTTAGGCTAAAATAAATTGTTCTTGTTATAATAAGGTTAGGTAAGTTTTCTAAGATTCTTTTGGTACAAAATTATAAATTTTTACATCAATATTAATGAAAAATATATATCTTTGAACGTATACGAGAAAATTTTAGAAAAGACTGAATTTTAAATGAGTTCTTGCTAATTGACCAGTTTTACATATTCGGCACATTATATATATATATATATATATATATATATATATATATATATATATATATATATATATATATATATATATATATATAGGGGCTTGACAAAATATAAACTGACTGAATAATTAATTTAAATATGTTACAGGTCCTTTTTTGTCGCTCTTTTCATTTATACCTATTTTTTTTTATATTTCAGAACCAAGTTAAAAATGAAAGACCTTACAGATTTCCAAAGAGGACAAATTGTAAGAGCGAGGGTGGATGAAGCATTGGTCACCAAAACTACCGAAATGTTTCATGTTTGGAGAGCAACTGTCTCTATGGTCATATCTGCATTGGAAAAAGATGGTAAGACAAGCTCCTACGAAAGCAATCATTAGTGGATATCAAGAGCTGTATGACCGGAACCGTCGAGTACTAAAGTGTATTGTGTCAATATATCATAAGACTGCAGCTACAAAAGTGATTACTGAGCTAAATCAGCAGCTTACAAAACAGGTTTCAACCAAAAGAGTTCATCGTGAGCTCCATGCAGCAAGATATGTACAATTGCTAAACCTTTCGTCTCAGAAGAAAATACTGCAACGCGCCAAAAATGGTGAAATGACCATAAGAATTGAACAATGAACCAATAAAAGAACGTTATTTACTCCAACGAATCTTCTCTTATACTTTTCCCAAGTTTTGGCCAAGTTTAGATCTGGAGACAGCCTAAAGAAGCTCACAACCCCGACAACCGGATCCCTACCGGAAAGCATGGAGGCGGATACGTGATGATTTGGGCAGCAATATCGTGGAATTCTCTTGGCCTGGCACTAGTACTGCATGGTAGGGTTAACTCCCAAACATATTTGTCGATTCTGAGTGACCAAGTCTATCCCATAGTACAAACGCTGTTTGCCAATGGCAGCGCTATGCACCAATCTACACCGCTAAAGTTGATCAAAATTGGCATGAAGAACATGAAAGTGAAGTCGAACATTGGACTGGCCCTCACATCGCCGCATCTAATTATCAAGCATCGTGAGAGGCCAATTGAAATAGCAAGTAACCGATTCCCTCCACCGTCGTCTTTGAAAAAGTTTGAGCAGGTTGTTGCTTGAGGAATGGCTCAGAATTCCCCAGGATATTGTTCAATTGCTAAATGATTCAATTACTCGACGAAATGGTGCTGTTTTAGCTGCAAATGGAGCACCAAATCCATACTGAAAATAAAAGATGTTAAAAAACTAGGTGTTCACATTATTTTGTCCAAACACTAGGTGTTCACATTATTTTGTCCAAACACTAGGTGTTCACATTATTTTGTCCAACAAGGAGATCCTCTTGCACCATTTCTCTTCTGTATAGCAGTTAGGGAAATCACAGTCAGACTGACCAGCGAGCTAAACATCTGGTTCCTAGATGATGGCACACTAGCAGGTACAAAAGAGTCCCTCCTACATGTCCTTACACAGGTAATGACACGGGGACAGGAAATGGGTCTCATCCTGAATCCATCCAAATGTGAAATCATCTCAGTCAGTCAACAAGTGATAAATGCAGTGAGATCAAAACTACCAGGAGCAGCAATCATTGCCCCCACAAATAGTGTCTTGCTAGGAGCACCTCTGGGAAGCAATGCCATTGACACAATTCTCAGGAAGAAATTGGAAGAGTTAAAGAGAATGGAACAACGAATAGGCAATCTGGACACCCACGATGCCTTGTACCTTCTCACAAAGTGCTTGAGTCTGCCCAGGTTGACATATATCCTAAGATGTGCACCTTCATATGATAACCCTATACTGCACGAATATGACAGTATTCTGAGGCAGATTTTTACGAAAGTACTTAACCTTACTCTAGAAGACGGGCAGTGGAACCAAGCTACACTTCCAGTCAGACTAGGAGGCATTGGTGTCCGCAAGTCATCACAGATTGCGTTACCTGCTTTTCTGTCCTCGTGTATTGCATCCAGAGAGCTTGTAGCAGCGATTCTCCCTGAACATCTTAGGGACAAGATTGGAGTCCAGGACCAAAAATTCATTGACGGAGCAATGATCTGGGATAATCTAACGGGCTCTGGAGCCAGACCTGCTCCCCCAACAACTACAAACAATCGCACTGGGATGGTCCAATAGTGGAAAATATTGCCTCAACAATGCTTCAGAGTGTGTCAGGGAAGGATAGAGCCCGCCTCCTGGCAGTGAGAGCCCCTCATGCTGGGGACTTTCTGTTGGCTGTTCCCAACTCCAGCCTTGGCACACGTCTCGACCCACAGACCATCCGCATCGGTGTTGCCCTTCGACTTGCCGCCCCTATTCTCGCCGAACACAGGTGTATTTGTGGCAGTGACGCAGCAGACCGATTCGGGTACCATGGTCTTGTGTGCCGTAAATCCGAGGGAAAGATTGCAAGACATGAGGAGGTTAATAACATTATCAAGAGGAGCCTCACAACAGCTGGATGCCCAGCAGTAAGGGAGCCACCCCAACTATGCAGATCTGATGGCAGCCAGAAGCGTCCAGATGGTATCACCCTTCAAGCCTGGACAGATGGGAAGCAGGTGGTGTGGGACTATACATGTGCATCTACCTTGGCTGATACCTATCTCCAATACACCAGGGAGGAAGGAGGGGCAGCTGCCAGGTTCAGGGAGTCCCAAAAGTCTAGAAAATATGGAGAACTTGCCCATCATTATATGTTTGTTCCCATAGGCTCAGAGACCCTTGGCTCATGGGGAAAGAGTGCATCTAAATTCCTTAAGGAGCTGGGAAAAAGACTCATCAGGGTAACTAGGGATCCCAGGGCAGCTAGTTTTCTGTTCCAGCGGCTCAGTGCGGCTGTTCAAAGGGGTAATGCCTGCTGTAATTTGGGCACACGCCCCAGCTCTGAGGAGCTGGATGAGATTTTCACCTTATAATCGGTGATACACACGTAACAACATGTACCGTATATGCCACCTTTATATCAATAATTTATCTCTTAAATCTTCTGTACCATATTATGTAATAAAATATTCCTATTAGTAAAAAAAAAATAAATATGAAAAGATGGGGTGGTAGGGGAAGTGGAATATTCAAACGGCTTCAGGAAGAAATCCAAATATTTTTCCTTGAAGCCTTTTTATCCACTTCTCCGAGGCTATGGGTCCCACAATTTACACCAGAGGTGGACCCCATCCTATATATATATATATATATATATATATATATATATATATATATATATATATATATATATATATATATATATATATATATATATATATATATATGGGGAAGTGGATAAGGGCGTCATACTCCTTGCATACTCGTTTCTGGCTCCTCGACTAATCTCATTTTCCTGGGTTCTTTGCCTTTTGTACTTTTCCATTCTCTAGTGCACTTAGTTTTTGCTTCCTCACACAGTCGGGTAAACCAGGGGCTCGTTTTGGTCTTCCCATTATTTCTGTTGCCCTTGGGAACAAACATTTCCTCTGCCTCCTTGCATTTTGTTGTTACGTATTCCATCATTTCGTTTACTGACTTTCCTACAAGTTCTCTGTCCCACTGAACCTCCTGCAGGAAGTTCCTCATACCTGAGTAGTCCCCCTTTTCATAGTTTGACTTTTCCCATTCAACTCCTGTTACCCTCTCCACTTGTAACTCCACTTTATATTCAAAGCTCAGAACCACGTGATCACTAGCTCCAAGGGGCCTCTCATATATGATGTCTTCAATGTCTGAACTGCTCAGGGTGAACACGAGGTCCATTCTTATTGGTTTATCCTCCCCTCTCTCTTTGGTATTGTGTGTGTGTGTGTGTGTACTCACCTAGTACTCACCTAGTTGAGGTTGCGGGGGTCGAGTCCGAGTGTGTGTGTTTGTGTGTGTGTGTGTGTGTGTGTGTGTACTCACCTATTTGTACTCACCTATTTGTGGTTGCAGGGGTCGATTCACAGCTCCTGGCCCCGCCTCTTCGCTGATTGCTACTAGGTTCTCTCTCTCCCTGCCCCATGAGCTCTATCATACCTCGCCTTAAAACTATGTATGGTTCCTGCCTCTACCACATCACCTTCTAGGCTATTGCATGGCCTGACTACTCTATGACTGAAGAAATACTTCCTAACATCCCTTTGATTCATCTGAGTCTTCAACTTCCAATTGTGACCTCTTGTGTCTGTGTCCCATCTCTGGAACATCCCGTCTTTGTCCACCTCGTCTATTCCGCGCAGTATTTTATATGTCGTTATCATGTCTCCCCTGACCCTCCTGGCCTCCAGTGTCGTCAGGCCGATTTCCCTCAACCTTTCTTCATAGGACAATCCCCGTAGCTCTGGGACTAGTCTTGTTGCAAACCTTTGCACTTTCTCTAATTTCTTGACGTGCTTGACTAGGTGTGGATTCCAAACTGGTGCTGCATACTCCAGTATGGGCCTGACGTAGATGGTATACAGAGTCTTAAACGAATCCTTACTGAGGTATCGGAACGCTATCCGTAGGTTTGCCAGGCGCCCGTATGCTGCAGCAGTTATCTGATTGATGTGCGCCTCAGGAGATATGTTCGATGTTATACTTACCCCCAGATCTTTTTCCTTGAGTGAGGTTTGCAGTCTTTGGCCATCTAAACTATATTGTGTGTGCGGTCTTCTTTGCCCTTCCCCAATCTTCATGACTTTGCATTTGGCAGGGTTAAATTCAAGGAGCCAGTTGCTGGACCAGGCTTGTAGCCTGTCCAGGTCTCTTTGTAGTCCTGCCTGATCCTCGTCCGATTTGATTCTTCTCATTAACTTCACATCATCTGCAAACAAGGACACTTCTGAGTCTATCCCTTCCGTTATGTCGTTCACGTATACCAAGAACAGCACAGGTCCTAGGACTGACCCCTGTGGAACCCCGCTTGTCACAGGAGCCCACTCTGACACCTCGTCGCGTACCATGACTCGTTGTTGCCTCCCTGTCAGATATTCTCTGATCCATTGCAGTGCCTTTCCTGTTATGTGTGCCTGGTCCTCTAGCTTTTGCAGTAACCTCTTGTGAGGAACTGTGTCGAAGGCCTTCTTGCAGTCCAAAAATACGCAGTCGATCCACCCCTCTCTCTCTTGTCTTACTTCTGTCACCTTGTCATAAAACTCTAGTAGGTTTGTGACACAGGATTTTCCTTCCCTGAAACCGTGCTGGTTGTCAATTATACACCTGTTTCTTTCCAGGTGCCCCACTCTCTCCTGTGTGTGTGTGTGTGTGTGTGTGTGTGTGTGTGTGTGTGTGTGTGTGTGTGTGTGTGTGTGTGTGTGTGTTTAGAATTCGCAGAACAAGCTATATATTCACAGGAGACTCGAACCTACAAACCTTGGGACAATGTACAAGGTACTCGACTTTACCGAACCACACCGGTCAATACTTTGGCGCCCGGCTTACGATATATATATATATATATATATATATATATATATATATATATATATATATATATATATATATATATATATATATATATATGGTTGAGTGAGATAAGGGCGTCATGTGTTTTCGCCCACCATGAGGCAGGCCAAAGCAGCATGGGTTCGAGTCCTTGGCTAGTGCATTGTTGATATATATATATATATATATATATATATATATATATATATATATATATATATATATATATATATATATATACATATATATATATATATATATATATATATATATATATATATATATATATATATATATATATATATATATATATATATATATATATATATATATATATATATATATGCATATTATCAAGGAACTATACAGTTCCTTGATAATGTAAGAAGTCACGAAAGCGCTTGGAATTTCGCTATTTTTTCACAGTGGTTGTTCTGTACACTGCGATATCACCTGTTTACTGTGATCTTGTTGCATATATATAAATATATATATATATATATATATATATATATATATATATATATATACACACACACACACACACACATACTCACACTGAGGTTTGGCCGTGCAGTCAGGTGGCAATTATATGGTATCGAGTACACAACACGTCCCTGAAATGGTATCTGATGCTGGAAGTCTGGAAGATGGAAAAATTCCCATCCGCTTGAAGGTGCAAATGGTTCAAACGTGTTCTCACACACGCTCTACCTCCTTATTCTGAGTGCAATGTAAATAGGGACACATTCTCCCCCCGATCGTTCGTTCGAGTTTTTTCTTGTCTGTCTCTGTCTGTCTCAGACACACACACACACACACACACACACACACATACATACATACACACACATACATACACACACATACACACACACACACACACACATATACACACAACACACGTCTATTGACAACTAATAACTAGCACTCAGTTATTTGGCACACAAAATTTGTCTTCTAGCCCAGTGCTATTAGTAATCAAGAAGCAGAAAGTGAAAATGAAATACTCTACCAAAACGACACAAACTTCACTAAGCGCAATAAGAGGGGATGTGCAGGTGCTGAGTCACGAGTAAGCTCTACCATACATCCCACAAGCGCAGTTACAAACATTACCAAGGGTAGTAAATGAAGACCATAGCTGTGACATTTACTGAGCACTGACTGCATAGTTATTCAGCGCTTATAGCTAAAAGCTCCCCAAGGTTCCTACAGGCACCTCGGTAATTATAAAAACTACGAGAAAGGCACAAAACCCTAAGCCGTAGGCAAACTGTTACAATATGTTCCAGTCAGCGAACACCTGCGAACAGATTGGTGAAATGTGTGTGCCTGATCCCCAGTCGACAGAGATTCGTCTCAATATGACCATTCTTGTTGAAGGATGAGAACCAAACACCCACGTCCTGCTGAACTATTGTGTAACCTCCCAGTCTGTATGGCCCACTGGACCTGCCATTTCCTCAGGTGGTAGGTCACTAATGATGCTCTACCATACATCACCGGGAACAACGAACAACACTGCACCACATCAGTACCGAGGTTCAAAACAGGAAGGAGACAGGCTAGGTAACAAGAAAATAAAGAATTACCTAATAATATAAAACAATGTACACATCACACACGGCACGTGCTCACACCAAACCCTCATCTCGGAAATAAAAGTTGCTAGTACTGCAACTGAGAGAGTTGAGATACGAAGAAATTTTACGAGAGCTAAGCTAAATGATCGAAGAACCAGAGGAGACAATCACAATTCACATTATACACAGAGCCTGGCAGAGTAAGTGTTTCAAAAAGGTAAATCAGCATGGTTTCAGAGGTGGTATCTATGAAAGTTTGGATGTTTGGACACACTAAGATATAGTGTTCCAATATATGGCTCATTTCTTTGTTAACAAGATATCAGAAATCTCATAACTAGATAAATGAATTGTTTTTGAAGAGACTTCAACCCGATGATGATAAATGTTTTAATGATAATAAGATGCTTAAATGTTTTTTTGGGATTGTAAATATGTTGTACTGAGTTTATTCACATTATATATATTTAATACAAATATAAGTTACTGTAATATATTTTTCGTGATATAATTATGCCTGGTGGGGTCTGATAATGACCCATTGTGCTCTCTGTAATCCTGTTTTTTTTTTTTGCGCCACCGCTCACAGGATGAACATGGGGTGCACAATAAACTAGTCGCTCAGGCGGCACAATATTTCCAAGATGGCAAATCCTGCCTCACAAACGTTCTGGAGTTTTATGAGAGAATCACGGATATTAAGCAAGAGAGGGTAAGGATGCTTTGTATATTCCTGAGAAGAAGAGTCTTCAACACAGTACCTCAGCACAGATTGATTTACTAACCAAGGGGACAGGTAGAGGTGCAAGGGAATAGTTTCAGTAGGTTATGAAGTATAGGGAAAACAGAAGAAAATCAGCCACTGTAAGAGAAGAAATATCAGGCTGGGCAAGGGTGGGACATGGGGTTCCGCAAGGTTAAGTACTGGAACTCAAAGAGTAAAAGACACGTGATAACTACATATATGACAATACAGTAATATTTGAACACAGATCCAAAATATCTCACAGCAGCATCAACAGTGAGAGCAAGAGGCTACATTAATGTAAACTGCGCACCCTGGGACGGAGGAGGGGGGCGCGTACTCACCTATTGGTATGTTGAAACTGGCATAAAATACCGACAGGTTGATGAGTAAAATACAAGAAGAATCTTACTGTGTAGATGAAACATTTCAACAGATGTTGCACATGTGTCTTATTCATCACCTGTTAGAACTCACCTATTTGTGGTTAGAGGGATCTAATCTTAGCTCCTGGCACCGCCCCTCTCGGCTGGCCGCTACTATGTTCACTCTTCTGTCTACCCTATCATACCTATCCTTAAAACTATATATCGATCCTGCCTCTACCAAGCGCTGTATGATCCGTAATGTAAACCCAGACCAAAATAGTACCGGAAGATCACCATACATTACTTTTTCAAGAATACAGTGGTAGACAGCTAGGAGGTAGTGTGAATACAACCACTGGAAACAGGGGTAGAAAGCTGGAGAGTTATCCAGATGCATCTAGTGTGTTGCACAACCAATGGAAACTTTTAAAAGGTGAACTAAAGCTTTAAAAAGGAACTCCATGACTTGGTAACAGAGCAGGACCGAAACGTCGTTCAGCTTCCTTTATAACGTGTAGTCATGTGATTTGTTGCAGCCACGGTATTGTGACTTATTCTGCTTCATGTAGAACTTCGGTCAGGTCCTCAGACTGTAGATTCTTCCCAGGTGAGGAATGGAATGGAAGGAGGGATGGTGGGAAGGAGAGAAGGCTAGAGTGAGGGAGGGAGGGCTACAGTGAGGGAGATAGGACAGGTTACGCCACTAACTCTACCAGGAAAACTTGTTTCCTTCAACCTTGAAGTAAGCCTATAACAAGGTTTAACACCTGCAATGACAAGCGTAAAAGAGCAACTAACACCTGCACTTACATTTGAAGAACAGCAACCAACACTGCACTCACATGTGAAGAACAGCAACCAACACCTGCGCTCACAGGTAAAGAACAGCAGCCAACACCTGCACTCACAGGTGAAGAACAGCAACTAACACCTACACTCACAGGTGAAGAACAGCAACTAACACCTGCACTCACAAGTGAAGAACACCAACACCTGCACTCACATGAAAAGAACAGTAACCAACACCTGCACTCACAGGTGAAGAACAGCAACACCTGCACTCACATGTGAAGAATAACGACCAACACCTTCCCTCACAAGCGAAGAACATAAGAAAGAAGGAACAATGCCACAGGCCTACTGGCCTATGCGAGGAAGGTCCAATTCTCCAACCGGTTTAAGCTCACTGACCAATTGACCTTAAGCTCACTGACCGTCTGACCTCACTGACCTAGTGAGGTCAGTCACGTCACTTAAGGGAGGAGCACAGCATCCGACCTAGTAACACAAGCTAGTTAGGTCCAACTCACACCCACCCTCACCCACTCGAGTATTTATCCAACCTATTTTTAAAACTTCACAACGTCTTAGCTTCTATGACGGTACTCGGAAGTTTGTTCCACTCATCCACAACTCTGTTACCAAACCAGTGCTTTCCTGTATCCTTCCTGAATATGAATTTTTCCAATTTAAAACCACTGCTGCGAGTCTTGTCTATGTTAGATATTTTCAGCACGCTATTTATTAATTCCTGTTTTCCATTTATACACGTCAATCATATTCCCCCCTTTCTAGAGAGTGCAGAGTCAGGGTCCTCAGTCTATCCTCACAGGGAAGATTTCTGATACATGGGATCAATTTTGTCATCCTCCTTTGTACGTTTTCCAGAGCATTTATATCCATTCTGTAGTACGGTGACCAGAACTGTGCAGCATACTCTAGATGAGGCCTAACCAAGGATATATAGAGTTGAAGAACAACCTGAGGACTTCTATTATTTATGTTTCTTGATATGAAGCCAAAGATTCTGTTAGCTTTATTGTGAACACTTATGCACTGTTGTCTTGGTTTTAGATTATTGCTAACCAGAACTCCTAAATCCTTTTCGCAATTCGTAATATTAAGATCTACATTATTCAGTTTATATGTGGCATGGTTATTATCCTTTCCAACATTTAGAACTCTGCATTTGTCTATATTAAACTGCATCTACCACTTCTCTGACCACTGCATCAGTTTATTCAAATCATCCTGGAGTGCTCTAATGTCCTCATTAGAATGAAATGGTCGGTCTATTTTGGTGTCATCAGCAAATTTGCTTATGTCGCTATTTATTCCCTCATCTATGTCGTTTATGTAGATTGTGAACAACAAGGGGCCCAACACTGACCCCTGTGGAACACCGCTTGTGACGTGCCCCCATTCTGATTTCTCCCCATTTATGCAAACTCTCTACTGCCTATTTGTCAACTATGCCTCTACCCAGGAAATTTTTTTTCCTATTCCGTGTGCCTTAAGTTTCCTCAACAGTCTCTGAAGTGGAACTCTATTGAAAGCCTTACTTAAGTCCATATACACAATATCATATTCAATACCATGATCTACCTCCTCAAATACCTTAGTGAAGAAAGTTAGTAAATTCGTAAGGCAGGAACGCCCCTTTGTAAAACCGTACTGAGATTCATTAATCAATTTATGCCTTTCAAGCTGGCTACGAACTGCTTCGGCAACTAATTCCATAAATTTACCAACTATGGAGGTAAGGCTTATAGGTCTATAGTTGGAAGCTATGGACTTGTCACCTGCCTTGTAAATAGGTATTACATTTGCCATTTTCCACTTGTCTGGTACTATGCCAGTTTGTAGTGATATACTGAAAAGATTAGCCAAAGGTATGTTAAGTTCCTCTTTACATTCCTTTAACACCCTTGCAAATAGTTCATGAGGGCCTGGGGATCCGTAAGGTTTTAATTTCTCCAAGGTAGTCCCCATCACCTACACTCACAGGTGAAGAACAGCAACCAACACCTGCACTCGTAAAGAACAGCAACCAACACCTGCACTCACAGGTGAAGTACAGCAGTCAACACCTGCACTCACTGGTAAAGAACAGCAACCAACATCTACACTCACAGGTGAAGAACAGCAACCAACACCTGCACTCACAGGTGAAGAATAGCAACCAACACCTACACTCACAGGTGAAGAACAGCAACCAACACCTGCACTCACTCTTAAAGAACAGCAACCAACACCTGCACTCGTAAAGAACAGCAACCAACACCTGCACTCACAGGTGAAGAACAGTAACCAACACCTGCACTCACTGGTAAAGAACAGCAACCAACACCTGCACTCACTGGTAAAGAACAGCAACTAACACCTGCACTCACTGGTAAAGAACAGCAACCAACACCCGCACTCACAGGTGAAGAACAGCAACCAACACCTGCACTCACAGGTGAAGAACAGCAACCAACACCTGCACTCACAGGTGAAGAACAGCAACCAACACCTACACTGACAGGTGAAGAACAGTAACCAACACCTGCACTCACTGGTAAAGAACAGCAACCAACACCTACACTGACAGGTGAAGAACAGCAACCAACACCTGCACTCACAGGTGAAGAACAGTAACCAGCACCTGCACTCACTGGTAAAGAACAGCAACCAACACCTGCACTCACAGGTGAAGAACAGTAACCAGCACCTGCACTCACTGGTAAAGAACAGCAACCAACACCTGCACTCACAGGTGAAGAACAGCAACCAACACCTGCCCTCACAGGTGAAGAACAGCGACCAACACCTGCACTCACTCTTAAAGAACAGCAACCAACACCTGCACTCGTAAAGAACAGCAACCAACACCTGCACTCACAGGTGGAGAACAGTAATCAACACCTGCACTCACTGGTAAAGAACAGCAACCAACACCTGCACTCACTGGTAAAGAACAGCAACCAACACCTGCACTCACTGGTAAAGAACAGCAACCAACACCTGCACTCACAAGTGAAGAACAGCAACCAACACCTGCACTCACAGGTGAAGAACAGTAACCAACACCTGCACTCACTGGTAAAGAACAGCAAGCAACACCTACACTGCACTGGTAAAGAACAGCAACCAACACCTGCACTCACTGGTAAAGAACAGCAACCAACACCTGCACTCACTGGTAAAGAACAGCAACCAACACCTGCACTCACAAGTGAAGAACAGCAACCAACACCTGCACTCACAGGTGAAGAACAGCAAACAACACCTGCACTCACAGGTGAAGAACAGTAACCAGCACCTGCACTCACTGGTAAAGAACAGCAACCAACACCTGCACTCACAGGTGAAGAACAGCAACCAACACCTGCCCTCACAGGTGAAGAACAGCAACCAACACCTGCACTCACTCTTAAAGAACAGCAACCAACACTTGCACTCGTAAAGAACAGCAACCAACACCTGCACTCACAGGTGAAGAACAGTAACCAACACCTGCACTCACTGGTAAAGAACAGCAACCAACGCCTGCACTCACTGGCAAAGAACAGCAACCAACACCTGCACTCACTGGTAAAGAACAGCAACCAACACCTGCACTCACAAGTGAAGAACAGCAACCAACACCTACACTCACAGGTGAAGAACAGTAACCAACACCTGCACTCACTGGTAAAGAACAGCAACCAACACCTACACTGACAGGTGAAGAACAGCAACCAACACCTGCACTCACAGGTGAAGAACAGTAACCAGCACCTGCACTCACTGATAAAGAACAGCAACCAACAGCTGCACTCACAGGTGAAGAACAGCAACCAACACCTGCACTCACAGGTGAAGAACAGCAACCAACACCTGCACTCACAGGTGAAGAACAGCAACCAACACCTGCACTCACAGGTGAAGAACAGCAACCAACACCTGCACTCACAGGTGAAGAACAGCCACTAACACCTGCTCAAGTCACTCAAGAACACATACCTGCTTGAACGCCCTGGGAGATATACCTGTAAAAACAGATAAAATTATTGAACATCTCGTGCAAATAAACAATTTTAAAATATCCCCCTAGGATATTTTAGCATATTTTAAAATTTTACATCTTCAAAATGAGTTTTTTTGTGTGTACTTTAAAATGTAAAAAAAAAATACAGGAATAAATTTATTGTATATTAAGTTAAAATATTTTAAGAAAATTCAACACTGCTTGCAAGTCCTCCTAATAACAGTCCCGCAGAAACTGCTTCTGTATCGTAGCTTACAAAGTTCCTCCCAATATTTAAGTTACAAATTTTGTCAAAATACACGAGTTACACAGATTTCAGATGTTGCCGCCGATACGGCTAGTTTACTGTGCACTCCTAGACACATTAAGTCAGTGGTTCCCAAACTTTTTCAGCTTGTTACCCAATTTAACATGCCACATAAAGCATGTTACCCCTTTCACAAAATGTTGTTATTATTGATATATATGGCTAAGCGTGAACGTATACAGCCTCGCATACTCTGCTAATCCTAGCAAAACCATTGAAAACGTAAGAACCACACATACATTATATATAAAATTAATAATAGCTACAAATTCAGAGTAACAGTGGGTAAATACTAACTATATACTGCACAGGGCAGTACACATACATACCAGCTTATGTCTACCTCGGCTGATGCTCACAGATAAACTGACTGTGTGAAATAGAGGCAGCCTCAGGAAGTGAGTGACACATACTGGACAGGTCGATCTGGGCTACTGAGTGACTTTTGTCCTGAAGCATACTTGTCAAAATACTTTTGGGTTTCCACACACTTAGCTATATATTTCTTCTTTTCTAATACTGTATATTAGTTTTTGATGTTTATTGTTATTTGGTTTAACTTTATTACTTACTTATAATAGGTTTACTTTACAACTTTATATACTAAGACAAAGTTAACAATAATCCTCATACCGGGTACCGCATTGTTTTCTTGATTTTCAGAATTCATAACTTTTTTTCTGTCACCCCTCCATTACCCCCCAAAAATGGTTAAATTACCCCCAGGGGGTAATTTACCCCCAGTTTGGGAACCACTGCATTAAGTCCTTTCTAAAATTTTCTCTTATACGTTTTTTCATTTATATTAATGTCAAAATTAATAATTTTGTACCAAAAGAACCTTAGAAAACTACTTACTTAGCCTTATTATAACAAGAGCAATTTAATTTAGCCTAATCCAACTAAGTATATTTTAGATAACTTTACAATAATTTAATAATAAACAAACACAATGAAATATATTTTTTTTAGTTAGGTTCAGAACGATTTTTGGAAAATTACTTCACACACAAATTTTAGCTTGCCTTATTCGGTAAGAAGAACGTTGTTATTTAAGCCAAAATCGCAAGTTTAACCTATTCGGCACGACACGATATATATATATATATATATATATATATATATATATATATATATATATATATATATATTTTTATTTTTTATTTTATTACCACACCGGCCGATTCCCACCAAGGCAGGGTGGCCCGAAAAAGAAAAACTTTCACCATCATTCACTCCATCACTGTCTTGCCAGAAGGGTGCTTTACACTACAGTTTTTAAACTGCAACATTAACACCCCTCCTTCAGAGTGCAGGCACTGTACTTCCCATCTCCAGGACTCAAGTCCGGCCTGCCGGTTTCCCTGAATCCCTTCATAAATGTTACTTTGCTCACACTCCAACAGCACGTCAAGTATTAAAAACCATTTGTCTCCATTCACTCCTATCAAACACGCTCACGCATGCCTGCTGGAAGTCCAAGCCCCTCGCACACAAAACCTCCTTTACCCCCTCCCTCCAACCCTTCCTAGGCCGACCCCTACCCCGCCTTCCTTCCACTACAGACTGATACACTCTTGAAGTCATTCTGTTTCGCTCCATTCTCTCTACATGTCCGAACCACCTCAACAACCCTTCCTCAGCCCTCTGGACAACAGTTTTGGTAATCCCGCACCTCCTCCTAACTTCAAAACTACGAATTCTCTGCATTATATTCACACCACACATTGCCCTCAGACATGACATCTCCACTGCCTCCAGCCTTCTCCTCGCTGCAACATTCATCACCCACGCTTCACACCCATATAAGAGCGTTGGTAAAACTATACTCTCATACATTCCCCTCTTTGCCTCCAAGGACAAAGTTCTTTGTCTCCACAGACTCCTAAGTGCACCACTCACTCTTTTTCCCTCATCAATTCTATGATTCACCTCATCTTTCATAGACCCATCCGCTGACACGTCCACTCCCAAATATCTGAATACGTTCACCTCCTCCATACTCTCTCCCTCCAATCTGATATTCAATCTTTCATCACCTAATCTTTTTGTTATCCTCATAACCTTACTCTTTCCTGTATTCACCTTTAATTTTCTTCTTTTGCACACCCTACCAAATTCATCCACCAATCTCTGCAACTTCTCTTCAGAATCTCCCAAGAGCACAGTGTCATCAGCAAAGAGCAGCTGTGACAACTCCCACTTTGTGTGTGATTCTTTATCTTTTAACTCCACGCCTCTTGCCAAGACCCTCGCATTTACTTCTCTTACAACCCCATCTATAAATATATTAAACAACCACGGTGACATCACACATCCTTGTCTAAGGCCTACTTTTACTGGGAAAAAATTTCCCTCTTTCCTACATACTCTAACTTGAGCCTCACTATCCTCGTAAAAACTCTTCACTGCTTTCAGTAACCTACCTCCTACACCATACACTTGCAACATCTGCCACATTGCCCCCCTATCCACCCTGTCATACGCCTTTTCCAAATCCATAAATGCCACAAAGACCTCTTTAGCCTTATCTAAATACTGTTCACTTATATGTTTCACTGTAAACACCTGGTCCACACACCCCCTACCTTTCCTAAAGCCTCCTTGTTCATCTGCTATCCTATTCTCCGTCTTACTCTTAATTCTTTCAATTATAACTCTACCATACACTTTACCAGGTACACTCAACAGACTTATCCCCCTATAATTTTTGCACTCTCTTTTATCCCCTTTGCCTTTATACAAAGGAACTATGCATGCTCTCTGCCAATCCCTAGGTACCTTACCCTCTTCCATACATTTATTAAATAATTGCACCAACCACTCCAAAACTATATCCCCACCTGCTTTTAACATTTCTATCTTTATCCCATCAATCCCGGCTGCCTTACCCCCTTTCATTTTACCTACTGCCTCACGAACTTCCCCCACACTCACAACTGGCTCTTCCTCACTCCTACAAGATGTTATTCCTCCTTGCCCTATACACGAAATCACAGCTTCCCTATCTTCATCAACATTTAACAATTCCTCAAAATATTCCTTCCATCTTCCCAATACCTCTAACTCTCCATTTAATAACTCTCCTCTCCTATTTTTAACTGACAAATCCATTTGTTCTCTAGGCTTTCTTAACTTGTTAATCTCATTCCAAAACTTTTTCTTATTTTCAACAAAATTTGTTGATAACATCTCACCCACTCTCTCATTTGCTCTCTTTTTACATTGCTTCACCACTCTCTTAACTTCTCTCTTTTTCTCCATATACTCTTCCCTCCTTGCATCACTTCTACTTTGTAAAAACTTCTCATATGCTAACTTTTTCTCCCTTACTACTCTCTTTACATCATCATTCCACCAATCGCTCCTCTTCCCTCCTGCACCCACTTTCCTGTAACCACAAACTTCTGCTGAACACTCTAACACTACATTTTTAAACCTACCCCATACCTCTTCGACCCCATTGCCTATGCTCTCATTAGCCCATCTATCCTCCAATAGCTGTTTATATCTTACCCTAACTGCCTCCTCTTTTAGTTTATAAACCTTCACCTCTCTCTTCCCTGATGCTTCTATTCTCCTTGTATCCCATCTACCTTTTACTCTCAGTGTAGCTACAACTAGAAAGTGATCTGATATATCTGTGGCCCCTCTATAAACATGTACATCCTGAAGTCTACTCAACAGTCTTTTATCTACCAATACATAATCCAACAAACTACTGTCATTTCGCCCTACATCATATCGTGTATACTTATTTATCCTCTTTTTCTTAAAATATGTATTACCTATAACTAAACCCCTTTCTATACAAAGTTCAATCAAAGGGCTCCCATTATCATTTACACCTGGCACCCCAAACTTACCTACCACACCCTCTCTAAAAGTTTCTCCTACTTTAGCATTCAAGTCCCCTACCACAATTACTCTCTCACTTGGTTCAAAGGCTCCTATACATTCACTTAACATCTCCCAAAATCTCTCTCTCTCCTCTGCATTCCTCTCTTCTCCAGGTGCATACACGCTTATTATGACCCACTTCTCGCATCCAACCTTTACTTTAATCCACATAATTCTTGAATTTACACATTCATATTCTCTTTTCTCCTTCCATAACTGATCATTTAACATTACTGCTACCCCTTCCTTTGCTCTAACTCTCTCAGATACTCCAGATTTAATCCCATTTATTTCCCCCCACTGAAACTCTCCTACCCCCTTCAGCTTTGTTTCACTTAGGGCCAGGACATCCAACTTCTTTTCATTCATAACATCAGCAATCATCTGTTTCTTGTCATCCGCACTACATCCACGCACATTTAAGCAACCCAGTTTTATAAAGTTTTTCTTCTTCTCTTTTTTAGTAATTGTATACAGGAGAAGGGGTTACTAGCCCATTGCTCCCGGCATTTTAGTCGCCTCATACGACACGCATGGCTTACGGAGGAAAGATTCTTTTCCACTTCCCCATGGACAATAGAAGAAATAAAAAAGAACAAGAGCTATTTAGAAAAAGGAGAAAAACCTAGATGTATGTATATATATATATGCATGTGCGTGTCTGTGAAGTGTGACCAAAGTGTAAGTAGGAGTAGCAAGATATCCCTGTTATCTTAGCGTGTTTATGAGACAGAAAAAGAAACCAGCAATCCTACCATCATGCAAAACAGTTACAGGTTTTTGTTTCACAGTCATCTGGCAGGACGGTAGTACTTCCCTGGGTGGTTGCTGTCTACCAACCTACTATATACATATACACATATATACATATACACTACTATATATATATACACACGGATGGAAATCTTCAGATTTCCATCCATTGTGGCTTGTCTTGAATTGAAAGATCGCCATAAGTGAAGAGGGCTACTCTCAACTTGCTATTTGAAAGTATTCAGAGTTACGTATTTTGTTAAACTCGTGGATTATTTCTCTGAACTCTCTTCCTAAACTGTGTCTTTCATAGACAAGAATAGAACATACGAGGTAATAAGCTGAACCAAACATTATTTATGTTTGGTTCAGAGAAGTGTTTAATATCATTCAAGAAGAAACGCTACCAAAATTTTCAGTGGTAGAAGGGAAGAAACGTGCGAAGTTGCCAACACGTGAAGAGGATTCCTGCAGTACACTTTTGAACCTGCAAAACCCTCTTCTGTACACTTAATCCATGCTACACTGTTGTAACACACACTTCTGGATCTACAACACACCACATGCTATAGCACTCTTCTGGACACATGCACACACCATACCTTAAACTATCAGACTGCCATCTGGAGGCAGAGCCTTCAGAAATACCCCTGACATTCCTCAGTCGAAAAATAAGCTCTTGACCATAATTATGTAATGTGCTCGTGTCTGTCGACCGTCAAATGACAGGAGCTACTCTTTCCTTCCTTGCTAAAATCTGATTACCTCCCATTCCACAGGCGTTACATGAGATCCTACTGTTCAACGCTTCCCTGTGAATAATAGTAATAACAATAATAGTAATAATAATTTGACCATTTAAATGAAAGACATCCTCCAGGATGTAGACATCTTGAGTGGGTGCAAAAGATTCGTCTTAAACCCACTCTGCCTCACTTTTTGACACATTCGAATGTGATATCTTAGAAGGAATATTTGTAAAATATTATCATGACGTGTATGAGAAACAAAATAAATCACTGTTTACACAAATAACTCGCACATAGAAGAGAGGAGCTTACGACGACGTTTCGGTCCCGGTTATTTGTGTATTGTTCCAGTTACGGTATTCTGCCTTTTTTTTTTATTTAAATCACTGTTTTTCCGTATTTTATCACTGGAATATAATGTACTCAGAATAAGGAAAGACTTATTGGTTGTATTTCCTCATTATACAATATCTTTACAAATGGTTGAAACTTCTAGAAAATATACATCAGCAAATTAGAATATCTTACTTAACATTCCATCAGTTCCATATACCGAGGATCAAAATATATATCAACCAACATCAACTCTGTTGTAATGGGAAACTGCATTTTGTTCAATCTCTGCCCTTGATTCCTGACACTTACCCCCTTTGTCCTCGTCTCTTAACTAATGCGCTTCCCCGTCTATCTCTTGACTGGCACCTTTAGCTGTCTCCTACCTAGAGACCTTCCCCATTGGTCTCTCCAGACTGGCCTGACCCCTATTCCTGACGCTTCCCCATCAATCTTGTGACTGGCACCCTTCATCATCCGTCCCCTGATTGGCATCCTTTTCCATGTCTCCAACTGAAACCTTCCCAATTTATGTCTTCTCGGTGGCACCCTTTCCCTATGTGGTGCCGTACAGGATGCCTTTCTACCCTCTATCATCCACCACTAGTACACGATATCCAGCACCTCACCAGTAAAAGCAAAATACCACACCCATACTAACCCAAACAATGTCATACCCCAACACTACAACCCTCCTCTCAACTTATCCTCACGTCTCGGACCCCTGGCTGTCTTCAAGAAGGCGCTGGACAGGCACCTAAAGTCAGTACCTGACCAGCCGGGCTATGGTTCGTACGTCGGGTGGTTGCATGTGGCCAACAGTAACAGCCTGGTTGATCAGGCCCTGATCCACCATGAGGCTTGGTCACAGACCGGGTCGCGGGGGCGTTGACCCCCGGAACCCTCTCCAGGTATACTCCAGGTATAACCCCCTCCGCCTGCTTCTCCTCTTCCACTTCCCTCAGCAGCAGAGGTTGGGTAGGGCCGACCTGGTGGGACAATTAGCATGAGGTGATCACTCCATTACAGCACCACCCGCTGACCACCTGCGTTACCCTCCCTCACACACTCCCTCACAACTGGTGCTGATCCATCCTCCCTCACATCTGGTGCTGACACTTTCTTCCTCACATTTGGTGTTGACCCTAACTCCATCACACCTGGTACTGAGCCTGTTTTGGTACAGGTGTATTAGTATCGGTGTTTGGTCCCTGTGTTTTGGTACAGGTGTATTAGTATCGGTGTTTGGTCCCTGTGTTTTGGTACAGGTGTATTAGTATCGGTGTTTGGTCCCTGTGTTTTGGTACAGGTGTATTAGTATCGGTGTTTGGTCCCTGTGTTTTGGTACAGGTGTATTAGTATCGGTGTTTGGTCCCTGTGTTTTGGTACAGGTGTATTAGTATCGGTGTTTGGTCCCTGTGTTTTGGTACAGGTGTATTAGTATCGGTGTTTGGTATCTGTGTTTGCTTTGGTTTGAAACAGTGACTTTTTGTACTTCAAAAGTGGTTATAGTGTGTCTTTTCCTGCTACCAGTCAACCAGTGTTTTCCTGCTATCAGTCAACCAGTGTTTCCCTGCTACCAGTCAACCAGTGTTTTCCTGCTATCAGTCAACCAGTGTTTTCCTGCTACCAGTCAACCAGTGTTTTCCTGCTACCAGTCAACCAGTGTTTTCCTGCTACCAGTCAACCAGTGTTTCCCTGCTACCAGTCAACCAGTGTTTTCCTGCTATCAGCCAACCAGTGTTTTCCTTCTTCCAGCCAACCGGTGTTTTCCTGCTACCAGTCAACCAGTGTTTTCCTGCTACCAGTCAACCAGTGTTTTCCTGCTACCAGTCAGTGTTTTCCTGCTATCAGCCAACCAGTGGTTTTCCTGCTACCAGTCAGTGTTTTCTTGTTACCAGTCAACCAGTGTTTTCCCGCTACCAGTCAACCAGTTTTTCCCGCTACCAGTCAACCAGTGTTTTCCTACTACCAATCAGCGTTTTCCTGCTATCAGTCAACAAGTGTTTTCCTGCTACCAGCCAACCAGTGCTTTCCTGCTATCAGACAACCAGTGTTTTCCTTCTACCGGCCAACCAGTGTTTTCTTGCTATCAACCAACCAATGTTTTCCTGCTATTAACCAACCAGTGTTTTCCTGCTATCGGCCAACCGGTGTTGTCCTGTTATCAGCCAACCAGTGTTTTCCTGTTATCACCCAACCAGTGTTTTCCTGCTATCAGCCAACCAGTGTTTTCTTGTTATCGGCCAACTAGTGTTTTCCTGTTATCAGCCAACCAGCGTTTTCTTGTTATCAGCCAACCAGTGTTTTCCTGTTTTCAGCCAACCAGTGTTTTCCTGTTTTCAGCCAATCAGTGTTTTCCTGTTATCAGCCAACCAGTGTTTTCCTGTTATCAGCCAGTGTTTTCCTACCAGAGAACCAGTGCTTTCCTGTTTTCAGCCAACCAGTGTTTTCCTGTTTTCAGCCAACCAGTGTTTTCCTACTCTCAGCCAATCAGTGTTTTCATGCTATCAGACAACCAGTGTTTTCATGTTATCCGCCAACCAGTGTTTTCCTGTTTTCAGCCAATCAGTGTTTTCCTGATATCAGCCAACAGGTGTGATGTTAGACATGCACTGCTGTGTCAGGATATATCAATGAGGAAACGATTCGCCGTGAATGGTTTCCTGAATCAGTGTTTGTATGGTTGGAGAGAGTCGCCTGACAGTGTTTCCCACTCCACTTACCCACCCCACCCGCCCCTCTACCCTCACCACTACCATTAACTCGCCCACTTAAGTACTTATCATCTGGTTGTCAACAAGTGGACATGAGCCAGGACCCAGATTCTTCGTGTCCCTTCCGTTCCTCTCCTTCCCTCCCTCCTACCACCTCCCTTCCTCTCCTCCAGCACCTTCTCCAACAAATCCCACACACCCTCCAAAGGCCCCTGTTTGATTCTCCAAACTTCAGTCAACTTTCCAGATTACCTTGGCTAAACTACCCTGTCGGTATTCTAAACATCTTTAAGACACATCATCATCCTGGGACCTTGAAACGGGGAATTTTTCCATGTTTGTCTAGCTTACAAGCATGACCTACTTACACTTGTGGATCTGTCCATTGGTGACTCTTCTTCCTCGTGTTTCCACTCACCTAACTGCAGTATATAAGCCACTTCTCCGAATATATGCTGTATTTTTCTCAACACTGATGGACTGAACATATCGACTCCAGGCTGAGGGACTGATTATCACCCTCATTCTCATCTTTCATCGTTTTTCTATGTATTGGACTGAAGAAGCCATTGGCTGGCGAAACGTTTCTTCAATAAAACTTGTCGGTTTTCTAAACCATTACATCACAAACTACTCTGGCTCACTACACTACCTTGCTATCTCCGTAACAATGCTCATCTACGTTCATGTAACCTTAGTTACATATCTATCTACTCAGGCTTCTTACTGCATTCCTGTGACAGATTCATTATCTAACTCTACACTAAAATTCTTCCAAATGCTTGATACTTGTATACCAAATTAATAAATTTCTGTTTCCTAGCCAAACAACCCTGACTCGGCAAACTGTCCTGGTTAACAAACACCAGACTTAGGACAGCCCGACTTGGTCTTCGTGATCCCATTCAAAGAAAAAAGACTTAAAGAACTACAGTAGCAAGTGATACACAAAATTCTGTAATGATTTCTAAATTAACCTAATCTATGAAGCCATTATCCGCATGTTCATGCACTCTTAAGCAACTGACAGCATGTTGTCCATGCTCTGTGAAGCCACTGCTAGCACACTCATGCACTCTGAAGCAACTAACAGCATGCCCATAAACTCTGAAGCAACTGACAGCATATTCATGCACTCTGAAGCAACTGACAGCATGTCCATGCACTCTAAAGCAACTGACAGCATGTCCATGCTCTGTGAAGCCACTGCTAGCACATGCATGCACTCTGAAGCAACTGACAGCATGTTCATGCACTCTGAAGCAACTGACAGCATGTCCATGCACTCTAAAGCAACTGACAGCATGTCCATACACTCTAAAGCAACTGAAAACATGTCCATTGTCTGTGAAGCCACTGCTAGCACAAGCATGCACTTTGAAGCAACTGACAGCATGACCATGCACTGTGAAGCCATTGCTAGCACACTCATGCACTCTGAAGCAACTGACAGCATGACCATGCACTATGTCTTAGCCCCACACTCATGGAGCTCCGTACTCATCACACCCATGGAACTCCGTACTCATCACACCCATGGAACTCCGTACTCATCACACCCATGTAACTCCGTTATCACACCCATGGAACTCCGTACTCATTATACACCCATGGAACTCAGTGTTTATCACACCCATAGTGCTCTAAAAGGCTACTTCATCTCCCTATAACGACTGAGATGTTTCTTGATCCTCGCCTTGTGTTGACTAACTCTTTTTCAAGGTAACTTTTAACCTCAAAGCTTCGGTGTTGCTCTGGGCTCTCCTCCATCCCCTGGCCTTGCTAATGTTCACAGGGAATATCGCGACAGTGTTCTACTTCCAGTTCTTGGGGTACGTCCTTCTCTCTGGCTTTGCTATGTATATGATGTCGCATTTTACCGATGATCTTAACACTTTTGCTCTTTCTATTAAATTTAAAGTTGAATGCGAATCTTTCTGTCTGCTTTCATTAGTCGTGTCCTGCGTTGTGACAGGATTTTCTTTTTTTCAGTTTACCGCAAGCCGGTGCACAGTGGGAGGTACATTCACTACTTTTCTTACCATGCTCATTTTCTCAAGAAAAGTGTTCTTGTTTTTCTCTTCCTCTTCCTCTGTGCCCTCCGCGTCTGTGACCCTCAATTATTTCCCTCTTGTACCAGTGGTCCCCGCCTCCTGCTAGGTCTTCGAGATCCTCACGCCTCACCTTCCACAATATTTAAGATTCCATTTTTATGCTTCAGCTTCACAAAGCTCCAGTATTTTAACTGAAAAATGAGGTTTGTCTGAAAAGCATTCAAATCGCTCTAAATCGTCGAAATAAGCAATAAAACACCATTTTATCATATTTTTTCTGATTTTTTAGAACCGAACACTTCTTCAGGCTGAGGGACTGACTACCTCCAGAAACTATTTCTCTAAGGTTGATGGACTGATTACATCATCTTACTACGTCTGCTGCCTCTTATACACAGCTTTACTTCTGTAGATGCCTCCCGTCTCAATACATTATTAAATGCCTTAATCAATAAAACATTCTTGACTTGATCTAATCTTTGCCTCCTCCTCCTCCTCTGCTTCCCTTTTGTCTTTTCTTTTTCTTTGCCTTTCCTGTCTTCTGATTTTCATATTTTTGCTTCATTTTCTTTCCTCGCTTGGGGCAGTAGGCCTACTTCAGTTCTCTGCCCCCTTAGGGACAGGTGTTAGAATGTTGAGATACTTCAATCTCCACTACCTTGAAATGTAATTTACTCTCATTACTCATCACTAGTCTCGCCTGGAGGTGGCCAGTAGATCTCCTCCAGTGATCCTCTGTTCTTTTGCTCTTTTGTACTACTAATAATTCTTTTACTACTACTACTATTACCCTTTATGCTATAACCCCTGCCACTACAACTAACACTACTTCACACGTAGGAGACGTGTATTGTTCCAGTCACGGCACTGTTTTTTTTTATTCTTTACTACTACCTCATTACTATCTTCGTGACTTGACAATAGTCTGGGATGGACCGAAATGTCATCATAAAGTTTTTTTTTTTTTAATGTGGGTGTTTGATGAACTGTTCCAACCACAATATTGTGCCTGTTTATTCTTAGTAGTAACGGTGGTAATGGGGATTGGTGGTGGCTGATAGTGGTGGGTGGTGATGGTTGGTGGTGGTAGATGGTTTGTGGTGGTTGGTATTGGTTGCTGGTGGTGATGGTGGTGGTTCGTGGCGGCGGCGGCGTCAGTAGTAGTAGTAGTAATAGTAGTGAAAGTAGAAACAGTGGTAAAAATAGTGGTGGTGGTGGTTGTCACAGCAGTAGTAGTAATATTAATAATAGTAGTAGTGGTGATGGTGGGGAAGGGAGGGGTGTTGTTGAGGGGTTTGGCAAACTAGGGGAAGGGGAGGGGGGGGTGTATGCGTGCCAGCTTTCATCACTGTGGTAATCTTCTTGTCCAGCGGCAGACAGTGGCGAGGCAGAGGGGCCAGGATGGCGCCCGCCTGCCCATCACCAACACGCCCGTCCGAACACCCACCCACCCATTACCAACACGACCGCTCGCCCGCCCACCCATCACTAACAGAGGATGACAGCGGAGTATACACAAAGCTCTACAGAAGTGAGGGAGCTACCTGAAAACACAGACGCGAGGACAAAGCAGCAGCCACTATAGAGATGCTCTGTACCAAGAAAGCAGCCTTGGAAGCACTAAGCTAGCACTACTCATGGAAATTCTACTGGTACTGAGAGAGGAAACACAACCCTCGCTGTGACGCAACAGTTAAGGACTCCAACTGTCGCTACACGTAACTATATATCTATATATATATATATATATATATATATATATATATATATATGAATATACATATATTTATATATATTCATATATATTCTTCTTTCAACGTACCAGCCGTATCCCACTGAGGTGGGGTGGCCCAAAAGAAAAAACTGAAGTTTCTCCTTTTAAATTTAGTAATATATACAGGAGAAGGGGTTACTAGCCCCTTGCTCCCGGCATTTTAGTCGCCTCTTACGACACGCATGGCTTACAGAGGAAGAATTCTGTTCCACTTCCCCATGGAGATATGAGGAAATAAACAAGAACAAGAATTAGAAAGAAAATAGAAGAAAACCCAGAGGGGTGTGTATATATATGCTTGTACATGTATGTGTAGTGTGACCTAAGTGTAAGTAGAAGTAGCAAGACTTACCTGTAATCTTGCATATTTATGAGACAGACAAAAGACACCAGCAATCCTACCATCATGTAAAACAATTACAGGCTTTCGTTGTACACTCACTTGGCAGGACGGTAGTACCTCCCTGGGCGGTTGCTGTCTACTAACCTACTACATATATATATATATATATATATATATATATATATATATATATATATATATATATATATATATTATTATTATATTAAAAATAATCAGAGGTGGGAATTCCTGTCTTACAAACTTAAGGTTCACGAGTCACGGAAATAAAAGAAGATCGGGATAGGTGGACTGTATCTTCCTGGGCTGCAAGACAGTATATGGCGAGATATCACAGCAGAGTGTAATTCAAAAGCGGAAACAAGAATAAAAAAAAAGGCAAGAACGTTCCAGTGCATCAAAGAGTACATGAAGGTCAGATGCAGAAAATAATAGTAAAGAAGGAAACATCATCATGCAAGATTAGTGAGTGTATCACCAGAGGCAGCGAGCATGTCAGAGGCAGTGAGTATATCACCAGAGGCAGTGAGTAAATCAGAGGCAGCGAGCATATCACCAGAGGCAGTGAGTATATCACCAGAGGCAGTGAGTAAATCAGAGGCAGCGAGCATATCACCAGAGGCAGCGAGCATATCACCAGAGGCAGTGAACATATCACCAGAGGCAGCGAGCATGTCAGAGGCAGTGAGTATATCACCAGAGGCAGTGAGTAAATCAGAGGCAGCGAGCATATCACCAGAGGCAGTGAGTATATCACCAGAGGCAGTGAGTATATCAACAGAGGCAGTGAGCATATCACCAGAGGCAGTGAGCATATCACCAGAGGCAGTGAGCATATCACCAGAGGCAGTGAGTATATCAACAGAGGCAGTGAACATATCACCAGAGGCAGTGAGTGTATCACCAGAGGCAGTGAGTATATCATCAGAGGCAGTGAGCATATCACCAGGGGCAGTGAGCATATCACCAGATGGAGTGAGCATATCAGAGGCAGTGAACATACCACCAGAGGCAGTGAGCATATCACCAGAGGCAGCGAGCATATCAGAGGCAGTGAACATACCACCAGAGGCAGTGAGCATATCACCAGAGGCAGCGAGCATATCAATTCAATTAAATTCAAGTTTATTCTCTATAAGGGTTACAATGTGGGGTTTACAGGTTTTGGGTACTGTGTGGTTTACATGTTATAAAATACTAATTACAGAGGGGGCCACTACGACACCTAGCATGGCTAGGCATTTCGAGCAGACTGAGATTAATTCTTAACATTAAATCCTTACAGATTATGGTAGTAAGGCTAAGTGACTACATCATAATTTGTGAGTTTAGCAATGTGAATGCTTTTGTTTTGGCACAATACAAAGTGTCTATATTGGAGTATCATAGGCAAACTTATGACTAGTTAGGATTTATTATTTTAAGATTAAGATTAGTATTTCTGGGTTTATAGTCAGTGGGTGAGTGTAATTGTGAACCACAAGGTGGTTATCATGTAGTTAGTTGTCGGGGTGTATCAGGGAGATAAGATGTTTTCTAACTGTAGTTATGAAAGTGATGAATGTGTCTGCAGTTCTAGAGTTTTCAGGTAGGGTGTTCCAGATTTTAGGTCCTTTGAAATACATAGAATTTTTGTAAAGGTTTAGTCGAACAAGGGGAATGTCATAGAGACGTTTGTGTCTGGTGTTATGCCTGTGGATCCTGTCACAACTATCAAGAAAGCGTTTTAGGTCAAGGTTAATATTGGAATTTAAGGTCCTGTAGATATAGATTACACAGTAGTAAGTGTGGATGTTCTGAACAGGGAGTAAGTTCAGATCTGTGAAGAGTGGGGGGGGGGGGGGTGTTGCCAGGGATGGGATTTAGTGATTATTCTTACTGCGGCTTTTTGTTGGGTTATTATTGGCTTTAGGTGTGTTGCTGCAGTTGAACCCCAAGCACAGATAGCATAGGTGAGGTATGGATATATAAGTGAATGGTATAGTGTGAGAAGGGCAGTTTGCAGCACGTAGTATTTTATCTTGGAGAGGATCCCCACCGTTTTGGATACTTTTTTTATGTGTTGGATATGGGTGCTGAAATTTAGGCCAGAGGCAGTGAGCATATCAGAGGCAGTGAACATATCACCAGAGGCAGTAAGCATATCACCAGAGGCCGCGAGCATATCAGAGGCAGTGAACATATCACCAGAGGCAGCGAGCATATCAGACAGTGAACATATCACCAGAGGCAGTGAGCATATCACCAGAGGCAGCGAGCATATCGGAGGCAGTGAGCATATCACAGGCAGTGAACATATCACCAGAAGCAGTGAGTGTATCACCAGAGGCAGAGAGCATATTAGAGGCAGTAAACATATCACCAGAGGCAGCGAGCATATCAGAGGCAGTGAACATATCACCAGAGGCAGTGAGTGTATCACCAGAGGCAGCGAGCATATCAGAGGCAGTGAACATATCACCAGAGGCAGTGAGTGTATCACCAGAGGCAGCGAGCATATCAGAGGCAGTGAACATATTACCAGAGGCAGTGAGTGTATCACCAGACGCAGCGAGCATGTCAGAGGCAGTGAACATATCACCAGAGGCAGTGAGTGTGTCACCAGAGGCAGCGAGCATATCAGAGGCAGTGAACATATCACTAGAGGCAGTGAGTGTATCACCAGACGCAGCGAGCATATAAGAGGCAGTGAACATATCACCAGAGGCAGTGAGCATATAACCAGAGGCAGTGAGTGTATCACCAGAGGCAGCGAGCATATCAGAGGCAGTGAGCATATAACCAGAGGCAGTGAACATATCACCAGAGGCAGTGAACATATCACCAGAGGCAGTGAGCATATAACCAGAGGCAGTGAACATATCACCAGAGGCAGTGAACATATCACCAGAGGCAGTGAGCATATCGTTAGAGGCAGTGAGCATATCACCAGAGGCAGTGAGCGTATCACCAGAGGCAGCGAGAATATCATCAGAGGCATTAAGCATATCACCAGAGGCAGTGAGCATATCGTTAGAGGAAGTGAGCATGTCACCAGAGGCAGTGAGCGTATCACCAGAGGCAGTGAGCATATCGTTAGAGGCAGTGAGCATATCACCAGAGGCAGTAAGCGTATCACCAGAGGCAGCGAGAATATCATCAGAGGCAGTAAGCATATCACCAGAGGCAGTGAGCATATCGTTAGAGGAAGTGAGCGTATCACCAGAGGCAGTGAGCATATCGTTAGAGGTAGTGAGCGTGTCACCAGAGGCAGTGAGCATATTACCAGAGATAGTGAGCATATCGTTAGAGGCAGTGAGCATATCACCAGAGGCAGTGAGCTTATCACCAGAGGCAGTGAGCATATTACCAACACCACCGAGAATATCACCAGCACCACCGAGAATATCACCAGCACCACCGAGAATATCACCAGCACCACCGAGAATATCACCAGCACCACCGAGAATATCACCAGTACCACCGAGAATATCACCAACACCACCGAGAATATCACCAGCACCACTGAGAATATCACCAGCACCACCGAGAATACCACCAGCACCACCGAGTATACAACAAACACCACGGAGAATATCATCAGCACCACCGAGAATATCACCAATGGAAATAAGTCACTGACTTTTTTGTGTTATCCCAGGTTCTCTATACATATGCTGCTATGTATGATAATCTCTGTAACTGTATTTGTGTATACCTGAATAAACTTACACCAGCACCACCGAGAATATTACCAGCGGCACACTAACTCAGTGACTTCCGTGTCCTAAGCGAGATCGACCCTTCACAAGCCTTAGGCCTACACACACATTAGGCCTATTGTAGAGTCTGAAGAATCATTGCATCTCTCTTCAAGGGTAAAGAGCTGTACTGAAGTTCGTGAATGGCGCTGACACGACAGATAGGAACAAGCTGTCAGGAATGGCAGTGCCACGACAGATAACAACAAACTGTCTGGCGAGGACAAAGGATTAAGGGATACACTTAGAATCTAGGACGGAGAATGTAGTACAGGGATTAATTTCTTTTTTTTTTTAGATTTTGCCACCGAAGTGGCTAATTTATTGTGCACCCCATATCCATCACGTGGAAGGTAGCGCAAGAGCATATAAATACACAAAATCCCTAGGACCTAGGCCCCAAAAAGGTTAACAGGAGTACATTTGGATTTATATCTATAGTTCACTTATCTGATACAAGCAAATTTAAGAAATTTGCTTAATATATCTGGTATCTTATTTTCATTAATAAGATATCTTGACACGTCACATTGGTTATTATACAGTCTATCTCCATGTTCAAGATAGTAACCATAGGGTTGGCCACAATTTATATTTGGTTTGATCATCATCTAAATGACTTCCAAACTGTCAGAAGTACTTGTGACCAAGACTAAGTCTGGCCACTACAACATCAGTCAATGTTCACATTGAAAGTTGCTCCATAACCATACTTATCTATGTTCATGTTATCATATTTAATTACAGATCTACTCAGACTTCTAACAGTATTCCTGTATCATTCAGCTCCGTTATTTACTTCTCTCCTAACATTATTCCTAATGCTAAACACAAATACACCAAAGTTATAGTCTACATTATCCCTCAGGGCACTTTTCTTGGCTAACATATCAACTTTATCCAATGAGCAGGTTGTTAGTTATTATGTAAGTCATGAGCCTTCATGAAGTGATGACATAGAAACAGTTATAATAATAGTCAACTAAGTGTCATAAGTTAGCTTTAACGCCATTAGGATTGCAAACAATTCAATTTGCAGTGTAGATGCCCAGTTAATTCTTATGCCTAATTCAACAAAGATGCTATCGTTCTTAACTAGGGAGGTGGCAACAAGAGCAGATGCAGCCCTGCCAGTAGATTCTTGATTAGATCCATCAGTATATATAACTTGTGATAAATTATTATTACCGGTTAGGTGAGTAATTTCTTCTTGAGCTGTTGCTTTTACAAGTGATTTAAGGGATCACTAGCATTGAGCTTCTTGGTAGGGGTTTGCAGGTATGTGATACTAAATGAACACATCTTCCATGGAGGGTTGAAAGGTGCTTGTAAACAGCGATATAGTTCGTGCAAGTTATAAAACGTAATATAATTACATGTTTTCATAACCCATTTAGATCTATGTGTAATTACTTCTAGACATTTAGTACGATTCAGAGCGACAGTGTCTGGTTCATTTCTTAACATTGTAATACCAAGTACAGTGTTAATCTCGATATTTCTATCACTGATACTAAAAACACCAAGCTCCTTCCTGATATTAAGAACCTTGGTAAATTGGGACAGCCAAGAATAATTCTAAGGGCTTCATTTTGCACTAACTCCAACGGTCGGAGAGAACATTCCCTAGATAATATCAACATGGGAGCAGCCTAATCAATTGAGGCCGTAACATAGGCTTTGTACATCATTCTCACTATTCTCACATTAGCACCATAGTTGGGGTTGTAGCCAGAAATAAATAGCTTTGAGAGCTTTTAGCCAAATTACTTTTGCGTTTCTTATTTAGTTGTGGTATGGTGCACTAGAAGTTAAAAAGGAAAACTAGGAGCTAAGACTAGACCTAAAACATCAAAAACTGAGCACACTAGTCAAGTACACCTAGGTGAATACAACTAGATGCGTAGAAAATAATGAGTGGACTGAAGGACGGCTGGGCTCTCCCTCGGTGCCCCTCTGGAAGAACATTGACTCAATTTGGAACCTATATTTTTTATATCACTTTATGCTCAGATTTAGTTAATGATATTTTTTAAAGTATACTGTATAATCATTCAATGACTGAGAGGGAAGAGGTAAATAAAAAATGAACCTGAGAATTATTAATGTAACAATAATAATACAAAGATTAACAACTTGCTGATGTGACTCACCATGAAGATGCATAATGTTCTGCACAACGTTGTCCCTAACAGATACCTAAACTACCCAGGCGCTCTGACTAGTTTGAAGTTACCTGCTCTCCGGGAGGAAACTTTTGAAGGGATAGGACAACGATAGATTAAAGAAGTTGTGCTGGATTTCCTTTAGTCAACATTAGAGGAAATGCACCATTTTAAAGTCCTGAATCATCCCTCGTGGTTTATTTATAATCATCCTCTCTTCTGATTCACCTTGCCTTAACTTCTCTTGTATATACAAGCAAGACATGTGAGGCCAACGTGTCACTATCACTGGTAAATTTAACTAAAATGATTCGCCGGTACATGTCCCGGACCAGGTCTTTTCCAGATGGTGACCCGGCCACAGATAAATTTAAGAGTACGATGTGACTACTAGCCATTATTAGTGATAATAACCAAAAATTCTTGCTGCTCAGTTTAAACCAACTGTTAGTAGAATAATATTATCTACTGTGTACCCCGATAAAACTGTTGCTGTTAACATCTGGCTGTTTCGGCTTCAATACGTGATTACATTCACAAAAGCGCACTCAGCTCACATACTGAGGTCCGTGGTTTGATTCCCGGTGCGGGTGTAAGCACTGGGTGTGTTTCCTTAAGACACCTGCTGTCCCACTCACCTAACAGCAAGTAGGTACCTCGGTGTTAGCTGACTGATGTAGGTAGCATCCTGGGGACAAAGTTAATCTAATCTGTCCGAAATGCTTTGCATTAACCAGGGTCTCTCTATATAGTGTGTCACTGATGGTCCGTCTAAATTGTATCATGTACGTGTAGAAATAGATTATTATTATTATTATTATTATTATTATTATTATTATTATATAGTCCTCTCACATCCACTGTCTTCCCTTAAGGCAGAGTCAGATCGACGTCTCCGAGTTGGTATGTTACGTTACAAAAACATGATTAATTCATGACAATCAGCTACTGATGAAAAAAAATATTCTCATGAATATTACATTATATGACATATATCGTCACTTGTCAATAAGCATTAATCTAATCAAACTAACATTTCATCTGTCAGAAAAATACTGTGCCCTGTGGTAACGCTTTTTATCACAGCCTCAGGTGACTAACTCGATGGTTCTTTTCCATAGTTCTTTCCTGATTTATATTTCACAATAATACAATAATAACATGACGAGGTGACTTTTAAAACAGTCTTTTAAAACAAAAACATCATTAAATGGATTAAAGTATAGAAAAAGTATTTTTTCCACAAGATGAGTATAACTTCGTGAATACAACCAAACTACACAAAATACAAGCAGGAAGCTCTTAAAAAGAATTTCTGGAAGGGTCTTAGAAGGGATATTAGGAAGGATCTTGGACAGGATCTAATGAAAGATCTTAGGGAGATTTTAAGAGGGATCTTAGAGAAATTTTAGGAGGGATCTTAGTAGGGATCTTTGTGGAGGGATCTTAGTAGGGATCTTAGTGGAGAGATCTTAGTAACGATCTTTGAGGAGGGATCTTAGTAGGGATCTTAGTGGAGGGATCTAGTAGGGATCTTTGTGGAGGGATCTTAGTAGGGACCTTAGTGGAGGGATCTTAGTGGAGGAATCATAGTGGAGGGATCTTAGTGGAGGGATCTTAGTGGAGGGATCTTTGAGGAGGGATCTTAGTAGGGATCTTTGTAGAGGGATCTTAGTAGGGATCTTTGAGGTGGGATCCTAGTAGGGATCTTTGAGGGATCGTAGTAGGGATCTTTGTGGAGGGATCTTAGTAGAGATCTTTGACGAGGGATCTTAGTAGGGATCTTAGTGGAGGGATCTTAGTAGGGATCTTTGAGGAGGGAACTTAGTAGGGAGCTTTGTAGAGGGATCTTTGTAGAGGGATCTTAGTAGGGATCTTAGTGGAGGGATCTAAGTAGGGATCTTTGAGGAGGGATCTTAGTAGGGATCTTTGTAGAGGGATCTTAGTAGGGATCTTTGAGGAGGGATCTACGTAGGGATCTTAGTAGGGATCTTTGTGGAGGGATCTTAGTGGAGAGATCTTAGTAGGGATCTTAGTGGAGAGATCTTAGTAGGGAGCTTAGTGGAGGGATCTTAGTAGGGATATTTGTGGAGTGATCTTAGTAGGGATCTTAGTGGAGGGATCTTAGTAGGGATCTTTGAGGAGGGATCTTAGTAGGGATCTTAGTGGAGGGATCTAGTAGGGAACTTTGTGGAGGGATCTTAGTAGGGACCTTAGTGGAGGGATCTTAGTGGAGAGATCTTAGTAGGGATCTTAGTGGAGTAATCTTAGTAGGGATCTTTGAGGAGGGATCTCAGTAGGAATCTTTGAGGGATCTTAAAAGGGATCTTTGAGGAGGGATCTTAGTAAGGATCTTTGAGGGAACTTAGTAGGGATCTTTGTGGAGGGACCTTAGTAGGGATCTTTGAGGAGGGATCTTAGTAAGGATCTTAGTAGAGGGATCTTAGTAGGGATCTTTGAAGAGGGATCTTAGTGGAGGGTTCTTAGTAGGGATCTTTGAGGAGGGATCTTATTAGGGATCTTAGTGGAGGGATCTTAGTAGTGATCATTGAGGAGGAATCTTAGTAGGGATCTTAGTGGAGGGATCTTAGTAGGGATCTTAGTGGAGGGATCTTAGTAAGGATCTTAGTGGAGGGATCTTAGTAGGGATCTTTGAGGAGGGATCTTAGTGGAGGGATCTTAGTAGGGATCTTTGAGGAGGGATCTTATTAGGGATCTTAGTGGAGGGATCTTAGTAGTGATCATTGAGGAGGAATCTTAGTAGGGATCTTAGTGGAGGGACCTTAGTAGGGATCTTAGTGGAGGGATCTTAGTAAGGATCTTAGTGGAGGGATCTTAGTAGGGATCTTTGAGGAGGGATCTTTGTGGAGGGATCTTAGTAGGGATCTTAGTGGAGGGATCTTAGTAGGGATCTTAGTGGAGGGATCTTAGTAGGGATCTTTGAGGAGGGATCTTAGTAGGGATCTTAGTGGAGGGATCTCAGTAGGGATCTTAGTGGAGGGATCTTGGTAGGGATGTTAGTGGAGGGATCTTAGTAGGGATCTTAGTGGAGGAATCTTAGTAGGGATCTTTGAGGAGAGATCTTAGTGGGGGTATCTTAGTAGGGATCTTTGAGGAGGGATCTTAGTGGATGGATCTTAGTAGGGATCTTAGTGGAAGGATCTTAGTAGGGATCTTTGTAGAGGGATCTTAGTAGGGATCTTTGAGGAGGGATCTTAGTGGAGGGATCTTAGGAGGGATTTTTGAGGAGGCATCTTAGTAGGGATCTTAGTGGAGGGATCTTAGTAGGGATCTTAGTGGAGGGATCTTAGTGGAGGGATCTTAGTAGGGATCTTTGAGGAGAGATCTTAGTGGAGGGATCTTAGTAGGGATCTTTGAGGAGGGATCTTAGTAGGGATCTTTGAGGAGGGATCTTAGTAGGGATCTTAGTGGATGGATCTTGTTGGGATCTTAGTGGAAGGATCTTAGTAGGGATCTTTGTAGAGGGACCTTAGTAGGGATCTTAGTGGAGGGATCTTAGTAGGGATCTTTGAGGAGGGATCTTAGGGATCTTAGTGGAGAAATCTTAGTAGGGATCTTAGTGGAGGGATCTTAGTAGATATCTTTGAGGAGGGATCTTTGTGGAGGGAGATCTTAGTGGAGGGATCTTAGTGGAGGGATCTTAGTAGGGATCTTTAAGGAGGGAACTTAGTAGGGAGCTTTGTAGAGGTATCTTTGTAGAGGGATCTTAGTAGGGATCTTAGTGGAGGAATCTAAGTAGGGATCTTTGAGGAGGGATCTTAGTAGGGATCTTTGTAGAGGGATCTTAGTAGGGATCTTTGAGGAGGGATCTAAGTAGGGATCTTAGTAGGGATCTTTGTGGAGGGATCTTAGTGGAGAGATCTTAGTAGGGAGCTTAGTGGAGGGATCTTAGTAGGGATCTTTGTGGAAGGATCTTAGTAGGGATCTTAGTGGAGGGATCTTAGTAGGGATCTTAGTGGAGGGATCTAGTAGGGAACTTTGTGGAGGGATCTTAGTAGGGACCTTAGTGGAGGGATCTTAGTGGAGAGATCTTACTAGGGATCTTAGTGGAGTAATCTTAGTAGGGATCTTTGAGGAGGGATCTTAGTAGGAATCTTTGAGGAGGGATCTTAAGAGGGATCTTTGAGGAGGGATCTTAGTAAGGATCTTTGAGGGATCTTTGAGGGAACTTAGTAGGGACCTTAGTGGAGGGATCTTAGTAGGGATCTTTGTGGAGGGATCTTAGTAGGGATCTTTGAGGAGGGATCTTAGTAGGGATCTTAGTGGAGGGATCTTAGTAGGGATCTTTGAGAAGGGATCTTAGTGGAGGGATCTTAGTAGGGATCTTTGAGGAGGGATCTTATTAGGGATCTTAGTGGAGGGATCTTAGTAGTGATCACTGAGGAGGAATCTAAGTAGGGATCTTAGTGGAGGGATCTTAGTAGGGATCTTAATGGAGGGATCTTAGTAGGCATCTTAGTGGAGGGATCTTAGTGTCTGCGTGAAGAATCTTAGTAAGAGATATTAAATGAAGAGATCTTAGTAAGAGATCTTAAATGGAAGAATCTGGCAGAATCTTTGAAAATCTTAGTAGGAAATATCTTAGTAAGAATCTTTGAGAATCTTTGTAGATCTTAGTAGATAGATCTTAGCCCAAGAGATCTGTAGGTAGAAAAAGATCTGTGAGATCTTTATGAGAGAATCTTAGCCAAGAGATCTTTGAGAAGAATCTTAAATGGGAATCTTAGTAGAAAGATCTTAGCCAGAATTTTGAGAGATCTGTGAGATCTTAGTAGGAGAGATCTGTAAAGTCTTTGAGAGAATCTTAGTAGAGATCTTAGTAAGAATCTTTGAAGAGATCTTAGCAGAGATGCTGAGAGAAGAGATCATAGCGAGATCTTAGTAGATTAGATCTTATTTAGGATCTTAGTAGAAGAATCTTAGTGTAATCTTAAATGAAAGAGATCTTAATGAATCTTATTGGAAGAGAGATCTTAGCCAAGAGATCTTATTAGAGAGATCTTAGTGGAATCTTTGAGAGGAATCTTAGTGAAGGGAATCTTAAGTAAGAGATCTTGAGAAAGGATCTGTAAAGGAATCTTTGAAAGAGATCTGCATGGAATCTTATTAGATAGATCTTATTTGGAATCTTAGTAGAGATCTTAATAAGAGATCTTTATAAAGAGACATGGCCAGAATCTTAAGTAAGAAGAATCTGTGCAAGAGATCTGAAGAATCTTAAGAATCTTAGTTAGAAGAGTCTGTGAGATCTTAGTAGAAGAGATCTTATGCCAAGAATCTGAGAAGAGGAATCTTTGTTGAAAAGATCTGGGTAGAGATCTTAGTAAGAAGGGAATCTTAGTTAAGAAGATCCTTGGTAAAGGATCTTTAGTAGAAAGAGATCTTAATAGAATCTTAGTTGAAGAGATCTCCAAATGGATGTAGTGGAATCTTTGAGAAGAATCCAATGGAATCTTAGTAGAAGAGATCTTAAATACAGATCTTGAGAAAATCTTAAGTTAGAAAGATCTGCCAAGAGATCTGTAAAGGGAGACTTGAGAGGAATCTTAATGGGAATCTTAGTAGAAGAGATCTTAGTAAGAGATCCTTTGAGAGAGATCTTAAGTAGAGATCTTAGTAAGAAGATCTTAGTTAAGGATCTGAGAATCTTAAGCCAGGATCTTAGTAGAAGAGATCTTTAGAAGATCTTAGTAAGAAGATCTTAAGTAAAGAGCACAAAGAAGGAATCTTCAAGTAGAAGAGATCTTAGCCAAGAAGATCTTGAGAAGAGATCTTTAGTAGAATCTTAAATAAGAGAATCTTAATTGAAGACCTTTGAAGAGATCTTAAGTAAGAGATCTGAAAGATCTTAAGTAAGAATCTTAGTAGAGGAATCTTAGTTGAGAATCTTAGTAGAGAGATCTTAGCGAGATCTTAGTAGAGATCTGCCAAAGAGATCTTAAGTAGAGAAAATCTTAGCCAGAGAATCTTAGTCAGAAGAGAAGGGATCTTGAAAGAGATCTTGAAGAATGATCTGTAAAGGAAACTTAAGTGAAGAACCTTGGCCAAGAGATCTTAGTAGAAGGAGGAATCTTAGCATTAGAATGATCTTAGTAAGAGATCTTAGTAAGAGATCTGAGAAGAAGAATCTTAGTAGAGATCTTAGTAAGGAATCTTGGTAGAGAGATCTGTGGAGATCTTAAGTGGAAGAGAATCTTAGTAAGAATGTTGAGAGAATCTTGTGGAAGAGATGGCCAAGGGATCTTTGAAGATGCCAGTAAGAGTATCTCTAGTTGAAGATCTGAGAGAGATCTTTGTAGAGATCTTAGTAGGATGGGTCTTAGTAGAATCTTAGTAAGAAGAATCTTAGTAAGAATCTTTGTTGAAGAGATCTTAAATGAGATCTGAGAGAATCTTAAGCAGGATCTTAAGCCAAGAGATTTTGAGAGATCTTAATGAAGGATCCTTAAGTTAGAGAGATCTGTGAGGGATCTTTGGAACTTTGAGGAGGCATCTTAGTAGGGATCTTAGTGGAGGGATCTTAGTAGGGATCTTTGAGGAGGGATCTTAGTAGGGATCTTAGTGGAAGGATCTTAGTAGGGACCTTTGAGGAGGGATCTTAGTAGGGATCTTTGAGGAGAGATCTTAGTAGGGATCTTAGTGGAGGGATCTTAGTTGGGATCTTAGTGGAGGGATCTTAGTAGGGATCTTAGTGGAGGGATCTTAGTAGGGATCTTAGTGGAGAGATCTTAGTAGGGATCTTAGTGGAGGGATCTTAGAAGGGATCTTAGAGGAATGATCTTAGTAGGGAGCTTAGTGGAGAGACCTTATTAGGGATCTTAGTGGAGGGATCTTAGTGGAATGATCTTAGTAGGGATCTTAGTAGGGATCTTTGAGGAGGGATCTTAGTAAGGATCTTAGTGGAGGGATCTTAGTAGAGATCTTAGTGGAGGGATCTTAGTAGGGATCTTAGTGGAGGGATCTTAGTAGGGATATTTGAGGAAAGATCTTAGTGGAGGGATCTTAGTAGGGATCATAGTGGAGGGATCTTAGTAGGGATCTTTGAGGAGGGATCTCAGTGGATGGATCTTAGTAGGGATCTTAGTGGAAGGATCTTAGTAGGGATCTTTGTAGAGGGATCTTAGTAGGGATCTTTGAGGAGGGAGATTAGTAGGAATCTTAGTGGAGGGATCTTAATAGGGATCTTAGTGGAGGGATCTTAGTAGGGATCTTTGAGGAGGGATCTTAGTTGAGATCTTAGTAGGGATCTTAGTGGAGGGATCTTAGTAGGGAACTTTGAGGAGGGATCTAAGTAGGGATCTTAGTGGAGGGATCTTAGTAGAGATCTTAGTGGAGGGCTCTTAGTAGGGATCTTTGAGGAGGGATCTTAGTAGGAATCTTAGTGGAGGGATCTTAGTGGAGGGCTCTTAGTAGGGATCTTAGTGGAGGGATCTTAGTGGAGGGACCTTAGTAGGGATCTTTGAGGAGAGATCTTAGTGGAGGGATCTTAGTAGGGATCTTTGAGGAGGGATCTTAGTGGATGGATCTTGTTGGGAACTTAGTGGAAGGATCTTAGTAGGGATCTTTGTAGAGGGACCTTAGTAGGGATCTTAGTGGAGGGATCTTAGTAGGGATCTTTGAGGAGGGATCTTAGTGGAGGAATCTTAGTAGGGATCTTAGTGGAGGGATCTTAGTAGGGATCTTTGAGGAGGGATCTTTGTGGAGGGATCTTAGTTGGGATCTTAGTGGAGGGATCTTAGTGGAGGGATCTTAGTAGGGATCTTTGAGGAGGGATCTTAGTAGGGATCTTAGTGGAGGGATCTTAGTAGAGATCTTAGTGGAGGGATCTTAGTGGAGGGATCTTAGTGGAGGGATCTTAGTGGAGAGATCTTAGTAGGGATCTTTGAGGAGAGATCTTAGTAGGGATCTTAGTAGGGATCTTAGTGGAGGGATCTTAGTAGAGATCTTAGTGGAGGGATCTTAGTAGGGATCTTAGTGGAGGGATCTTAGAAGGGATCTTAGTAGGGATCTTTGAGGAGAGATCTTAGTAGGGATCTTAGTGGAGGGATCTTAGTAGGGATCTTAGTGGAGGGATCTTAGTAGGGATCTTTGAGGAGGGATCTTAGTGGAGGGATCTTAGTAGGGATCTTAGTACGGATCTTAGTGGAAGGATCTTAGTAGGGACCTTTGAGGAGGGATCTTAGTAGGGATCTTTGAGGAGGGATCTTAGTAGGGATCTTAGAGGGATCTTAGTTGGGACCTTAGTGGAGGGATCTTAGTAGGGATCTTAGTGGAGGGATCTTAGTAGGGATCTTAGTGGAGGGATCTTAGTAGGGATCTTAGTAGAGATCTTAGTGGAGGGATCTTAGTAGGGATCTTAGAGGAATGATCTTAGTGGAGAGATCTTAGTAGGGATCTTAGTGGAGTGATCTTAGTAGGGACCTTAGTGGAATGATCTTAGTAGGGATCTTTGAGGAGGGATCTTAGTAAGGATCTTAGTATAGGGATCTTAGTAGAGAACTTAGTGGAGGGATCTTTGTAGGGATCTTAGTGGAGGGATCTTAGTGGAGGGATCTTCGAGGAGAGATCTTAGTGGAGGGATCTTAGTAGGTATCATAGTGGATTGATCTTAGTAGGGATCTTTGAGGAGGGATCTTAGTGGATGGATCTTAGTAGGGATCTTAGTGGAAGGATCTTAGTAGGGATTTTTGTAGAGGGATCTTAGTAGGGATCTTAGTAGGGATCTTAGTGGAGGGATCTTAGTAGGGATCTTTGAGGAGGGATCTTAGTTGATGGATCTTAGTAGGGATCTTTGTAGAGGGATCTTAGTAGGGATCTTAGTGGAGGGATCTTAGTAGGGATCTTTGAGGAGAGATCTTAGTAGGGATCTTAGTGGAAGGATCTTAGTAGGGATCTTAGTGGAGGGATCTTAGTAGGGATCTTTGAGGAGGGATCTTTGTGCAGGGATCTTAGTTGGGATCTTAGTGGAGGGATCTTAGTAGGGATCTTAGTGGAGGGATCTTAGTAGGGAACTTTGAGGAGGGATCTAAGTAGGGATCTTAGTAGAGATCTTAATGGAGGGATCTTAGTAGGGATCTTTGAGGAGAGATCTTAGTAGGGATCTTAGTGGAGGGATCTTAGTAGAGAACTTAGTGGAGGGATCTTAGTAGGGATCTTAGTTGAGGGATCTTAGTAGGGATCTTAGTGGAGGGATCTTAGTAGGGATCTTTGAGGAAAGATCTTAGTAGGGATCTTAGTGGAGGGAGCTTAGTAGGGATCTTAGTGGAGGGATCTTAGTAGGGATCTTTGAGGAGGGATCTTAGTAGGGATCTTTGAGGAGGGATCTTAGTAGGGATCTTAGAGGGATCTTAGTAGGGATCTTAGTGGAGGGATCTTAGTAGGGATCTTAGTGGAGGGATCTTAGTAGAGATCTTAGTGGAGGGATCTTAGTAGGGAACTTAGTGGAGGAATCTTAGTAGGGATCTTTGAGGAGGGATCTTAGTAGGGATCTTAGTGGAGGGAGCTTAGTTGGGATTTTAGTGGAGGGATGTTAGTTGGGATCTTAGTGGAGGGATCTTAGTAGGGATCTTAGTGGAGGGATCTTAGTAGGGATCTTAGTGGAGGGATCTTAGTGGAATGATCTTAGTAGGGGTCTTAGTGGAGGGATCTTAGTAGGGATCTTAGAGGGATCTTAGTAGGGATCTTAGTGGAGGGATCTTAGTAGGGATCTTAGTGGAGGGATCTTAGTAGAGATCTTAGTGGAGGGATCTTAGTAGGGAACTTAGTGGAGGAATCTTAGTAGGGATCTTTGAGGAGGGATCTTAGTAGGGATCTTAGTGGAGGGAGCTTAGTTGGGATTTTAGTGGAGGGATGTTAGTTGGGATCTTAGTGGAGGGATCTTAGTAGGGATCTTAGTGGAGGGATCTTAGTAGGGATCTTAGTGGAGGGATCTTAGTAGGGATCTTAGTGGAGGGAGCTTAGTGGAATGATCTTAGTAGGGATCTTAGTGGAGGGATCTTAGTAGGGATCTTTGAGGAGGGATCTTAGTAGGGATCTTAGTGGAGGGATCTTAGTAGGGATCTTAGTGGAGGGATCTTAGTAGAGATCTTAGTGGAGGGATCTTGGTAGGGAACTTAATGGAGGAATCTTAGTAGGGATCTTAGTGGAGGGATCTTAGTAGGGATCTATGAGGAGAGATCTTAGTGGAGGGATCTTAGTAGGGATCATAGTGGAGGGAGCTTAGTAGGGATCTTTGAGGAGGGATCATAGTAGGGAGCTTAGTGGATGGATGTTAGTGGAAGGATCTTTGTAGAGGGAGCTTAGTAGGGATCTTAGTGGAGGGATCTAGTAGGGATCTTTGAGGAGGGATCTTTGTGGAGGGATCTTTGTTGGGATCTTAGTGGAGGGATCTTAGTAGGGATCTTAGTTTAGGGATCTTAGTGGAGGGATCTTTGAGGAGGGATCTTAGTAGGGATCTTAGTGGAGGGATCTTAGTAGAGATCTTAGTGGAGGGATCTTAGTAATGACCTTAGTGGAGGGATCTTAGTAGAGATCTTAGTGGAGGGACCTTAGTAGGGATCTTAGTGGAGGGATCTTAGTAGAGATCTTAGTGGAGGGATCTTAGTAGAGATCTTAGTGGAGGGATCTTAGTAGGGATCTTAGTAGAGAACTTAGTGGAGGGATCTTAGTAGGGATCTTAGTGGAGGGATCTTAGTAGGGATCTTTGAGGAGGGATCTTAGTGGAAGGATCTTAGTAAGGATCTTAGTAGGGATCTTAGTGGAGGGATCTTAGTAGCGATCTTAGTGGAGAGATCTTAGTAGAGATCTTTGAGGAGAGATCTTAGTAGGGATATTAGTGGAGGGATCTTAGTGTAGGGATCTTTGAGGAGGGATCTTTGAGGAGGGATCTTAGTAGGGAACTTAGTGGAGGAATCTTAGTTGGGAACTTAGTGGAGGGATCTTAGTAGGGATCTTAGTGGAGGGATCTTAGTGGAGGGATCTTAGTAGGGATCTTTATGGATGGATCTTTATGGAGGGATCTTTATGGAGGGATCTTAGTAGGGATCTTTTTGGAGGGATCTTTATGGAGGGATCTTAGTAGGGATCTCAGGAGGAATCTTAGTAGGGATCTCAGGAGGGATCTTAGTAGGGATCTCAGGAGGGATCTTAGTAGGGATCTCAGGAGGGATCTTAGTAGGGATCTCAGGAGGGATCTTAGTAGGGATCTCAGGAGAGAACTTAGGAGGTATTACGGTGTAGTGTACTAAAAATTTTATATAAAAAAATAATGGTCCATATATAATAATAATTAGCGGGTATTATTGTGAAAGCGGACGAGTATTATTCCCGGTGAGTCAGTGTGGCCAGGACAGGAGCAGATGTGTTGTAAGTTAGTATGTGAAGGGCGGAGGCTGGGTGAAGTCGTCATGGATTGGCGTTTTGCTGGTAGACAAACCCTACCACAGACGGGGTTGGGCGGGGTTAGAACCCGCGATCAGAGTCTCGGAACTCCAGACCGGCAGAAGGACGGGGGGAGGAGGGGTGTGTGTCAATGGAGCCTCCCTGTTTATAAAGGTTTACATATTGTTTACTCACTAGTAGTAGTGTGCTAGTGAGCTAATGTAAACTGGAGTGTGGTGATGTTGGTTGTAGTAGAGTAGGTTGTTACTATTAATATATTATATTTCTGTATAGGCGAGATTTTTTGTGTCGTTCTTTATAATAAATTATTGACTAATTAACGTTCCACATATAATATGTTGGTACAAGCAGACCCTAGAGTGGCTGTTTTGTTTTCATTGCAATTTAAATGCCCCTAGACAGCAGGTTGAGCAGCCTTTAGGAGCCAGGACATTTTGAGTTACGAGCATAAAGTCGTAACAGGAGGGATCTCAGGAAGGATTTTTGTAGGGATCTCAGGAGGGATCTCAGTAGGGCTCTCAGTAGGGATCTCAGGAGGGATCTCAGGAGGGATCTCAGGAGGGATCTCAGGAGGGATCTCAGTAGGGATCTCAATAGGGATCTCAGTAGGGATCCCAGTAGGGATCTCAGGAGGGTTCTCAGGAAGGATTTTTGTAGGGATCTCAGTAGGGATCTTAGTAAGGATCTAGGGAGGGATCTTAGTAAGGATCTAGGCAAGGATCTTAGTAGGGATCTTACAAGAGACCTTTTTAGGGATCTTAGCAGGGATCTCAGGAGGGATCTTAGTAGGGATCTCAGGAGGGATTTTAGAAGAGATCTCAGGAGGGATCTTAGTAGGGATCTCAGGACGAATCTTACAAGAGACCTTAGGAGGGGTCTTACAAGAGACCCTAGGAGGGATCTCAGTAGGGATCTCAGAAGGGACCTTAGTAGGGATCTCAGGAGGGATCTTAGTAGGGATCTCAGGAGGGATCTTAGTAGGGATCTCAGGAGGGGTCTTAGTAGGAATTAAAACGATAAAAATTATGTGGTGTGGGAACACATCATGGGTGTTGATGCAACCCTAAAGACAGGTTAGTAAAAGAGGTGATTTCAACAACGCAAAAGAACCCACTGGGGATGGAAATAGCTGGTTCTAGGCCTTTTACACTTCCTACAGCTTTCTGTAAACCTCGGGAGATATTTCGGTCTTGACTTGGGTGAGGGATGTGCGAGAAGGGTTTGGGTGTCTGGCTCTTCAGCTTTTCTCTTTCACAGGACGGACCATGTGCTAGGCGCACATTCCTACCTCTGAGTGAATCTTTCCCATCACCCTGCCTGCTCTAACTCATGCAACATTGCACGGCTCCTGATGAAGGACTGAAATGCGAAAGGCCTAGAATTAGTGTTTACTATCCCTCAATCGCTTGTTTTGCACTGTTAAATGTGGAGGAATATCTTGCAAAAAATGGGGTTTGTTACGGAAAACCACAACGGATGGCATATAATTTCAAGCGAGTCTTTGATAATGCACCCTGACAGAGGCTTACCCTTAAAATTTATTTTGCAAGTAAAAATAAGCACTACAGGGGATACCTGAGGCATAGGAAACAGTGATGGAGTGGAGGTATGTGTTTGTGCAAGTTTAACAAACGGGGTCTCCAACATTTCGATACTTGCACCATAATCATTTCTGATAAACGCATGCGATCTGTCAGTGGAGACTTTTACAATGGGTGTTGTAGAACACTGTATGAAATATGTCAGTCATGGAGAATGCGGCATCAGCATCGAGCCCATAGCTGATCAAGTACGTATAAAATCTTGCCAAAGTTTTGACGTTCCCAACAATTTAGTACCGATGCTTAGTGGACTGTTCTTCAAGGAGAGATCAAGGGAAGTGAAGCTAATGACCTACTTGCCTGCCTGCCTGCCTACCTTCCTACCTACCGACCTGCATGACTGCCTACCTGCCATCCTACATATCCAAATGCATGACTGCCTGTCAACATGCCTGTCTGCGTTCCTGTCTTCCTGACTATTGGCCTGTCTGCCTGCATGCCTGCCTGCAGGCCTACCTGCCTGGCCGCCTGCATGCCAGCTTGCTTGTCTGCCTGCTCCCTGCCTGCGTACTTGCCTGCAAGCTCTTGAGCTATTATTAATTAAACAAGATGAGCCTCTATTGTCAAATCGTGGAATAATTAGCGAGTCAGTCACTTGACCACTCGAACACCTGGCACGCACACCCCAGCCACATCTCTACCTCACACTCCTGCCACATCCCTGCTTCACACTCATGCCACATCCCTGCTTCACAAGTACCTTCAGAAGCAATGATCAACGAGGTGTAATCCACTAAAAATGTATCAATACTGCTCAATTAAATCAGGCGTTAATAACGTGCTGTCTGGGAACGGTCTCACGACATTTCGCTGATTGGTGCCTGAGACCAGACCCGGGCGTAAAAACGGTCCGGGACTGACCATCGGCGGCAGTAGCGGCAAACTGGCCAGATTGAAAACTAGCGAGCAACCAAGACACGACTCCACCCTCATTCTCGGCCAATTTAGCTACATTATCAAGTAAATAAAAACGCAGATCTGTTCATTGCATGTTTCGCTCAGGGTGTCCGGGTTGACTGTAATTAAGTAGCAGTGAAGAGTGCACGTTTCTGATTGATACTACATCCTCGCCGTCCTTCAACACCTCAAAATACACACACATATTATATATATATTTTTTTTTCAACAAGTCGGCCGTCTCCCACCGAGGCAGGGTGACCCAAAAAAGAAAGAAAATCCCCAAAAAGAAAATACTTTCATCATTCAACACTTTCACCACACTCACACATTATCACTGCTTTTGCAGAGGTGCTCAGAATACAACAGTTTAGAAGCATATACGTATAAAGATACACAACATATCCCTCCAAACTGCCAATATCCCAAACCCCTCCTTTAAAGTGCAGGCATTGTACTTCCCATTTCCAGGACTCAAGTCCGACTATATGAAAATAACCGGTTTCCCTGAATCCCTTCACTAAATATTACCCTGCTCACACTCCAACAGATCGTCAGGTCTCCATTCAGGTCGTCATTCGTCTCCATTCACTCCTATCTAACACGCTCATGCACGCTTGCTGGAAGTCCAAGCCCCTTGCCCACAAAACCTCCTTTACCCCCTCTTTCCAACCCTTTCGAGGACGACCCCTACCCCTCCTTCCTTCCCCTATAGATTTATATGCTTTCCATGTCATTCTACTTTGATCCATTCTCTCTAAATGACCAAACCACCTCAACAACCCCTCTTCTGCCCTCTGACTAATACTTTTATTAACTCCACACCTTCTCCTAATTTCCACACTCCGAATTTTCTGCATAATATTTACACCACACATTGCCCTTAGACAGGACATCTCCACTGCCTCCAACCGTCTCCTCGCTGCTGCATTTACCACCCAAGCTTCACATCCATATAAGTGTGTTGGTACTACTATACTTTCATACATTCCCTTCTTTGCCTCCATAGATAACGTTTTTTGACTCCACATGTACCTCAACGCACCACTCACCTTTTTTCCCTCATGAATTCTATGATTAACCTCATCCTTCATAAATCCATCCGCCGACACGTCAACTCCCAAGTATCTGAAAACATTCACTTCTTCCATACTCCTCCTCCCCAATTTGATATCCAATTTTTCTTTATCTAAATCATTTGATACCCTCATCACCTTACTCTTTTCTATGTTCACTTTCAACTTTCTACCTTTACACACATTCTCAAACTCATCCACTAACCTTTGCAATTTTTCTTTACACTCTCCCATAAGCACAGTATCATCAGCAAAAAGTAACTGTGTCAGTTCCCATTTTGAATTTGATTCCCCATAATTTAATCCCACCCCTCTCCCGAACACCCTAGCATTTACTTCTTTTACAACCCCATCTATAAATATATTAAACAACCATGGTGACATTACACATCCCTGTCTAAGACCTACTTTTACCGGGAAGTATTCTCCCTCTCTTCTACATACCCTAACCTGAGCCTCACTATCCTCATAAAAGCTCTTTACAGCATTTAGTAACTTACCACCTATTCCAAATACTTGCAACATCTGCCACATTGCTCCTCTATCCACTCTATCATATGCCTTTTCTAAATCCATAAATGCAATAAAAACTTCCCTACCTTTATCTAAATACTGTTCACATATATGCTTCAATGTAAACACTTGATCTACACATCCCCTACCCACTCTGAAGCCTCCCTGCTCATCCGCAATCCTACATTCTGTCTTACCTCTATTCTTTCAATTATAACCCTACCGTATACTTTTCCTGGTATACTCTGTAAAAATTATAGAGGAATAAGTTTACTATCTCTTTTGTCCCCTTTCCCTTTATATAAAGGGACTATACATGCTCTCCGCCAATCCCTAGGTACCTTCCCCTCTTTCATACATTTATTAAACAAAAGTACCAACCACTCCAACACTATATCCCCCCCTGCTTTTAACATTTCTGTCATGATCGCATAAGTTCCAGCTGCTTTACCCCCTTTCATACTACGTAATGCCTCACGTACCTCCACCACACTTACATTCTGCTCTTCTTCACTCCTAAAAGATGGTATACCTCCCTGGCCAGTGCATGAAATTACCGCCTCCCTTTCTTCCTCAGCATTTAAAAGTTCCTCAAAATATTCTCGCCATCTACCTAATACCTCCCTCTCCCCATCTACTAACTCCCCTACTCTGTTTTTAACTGACAAATCCATACTTTCCCTAGGCTTTCTTAACTTGTTTAACTCATTCCAAAATTTATTTTCATTAATATATATATATATATATATATATATATATATATATATATATATATATATATATATATATATATATATATCTATATATATATATATATAATATATCGTGCCGAATAAGTAAAAACTTGCTATTTTGGCTTAAATAGCAACTCTTTTCTTGCTGAATAAGGCAAACGAAAACTTGTGTATGCAATAATTTCACAAAAATCATTCTGAACCTAACGAAAAGAATATATTTCATTGTGTCTGTTTATTAAATTATTGTAAATTTATCTAAAATATATTTATTTGGATTAAGCCAAATTAAATTGAGCTTGTTATAATAAGGTTAGGTAAGTTTTCTAAGAATCTGTTGGTACAAAATTATTAATTTTTACATTAACATCAACGAAAAAAAATACATCTTTAAACGTATAAGAGAAAATTTTAGAAAGTACTTAATTTTAAATGAGTTCTTGCTAACTGACCAGTTTTACCTATTCGGCACGATATATCAAATTACTGCTCGGTCCACAGCAGGATTCGAACCTACACACTGCATCAAAGTACGTAGTGCTTTGATGCAGTATGTGTAGGTTCGAAACCTGCTGTGGATTGAGAGATATTGTTTGTAAATAATTTCGCCCGTTTGCAAATTGTTAAACATGTACACAGTGGTACTGTGTCAAAAGCATTCTTACAGTCCAAGAAAATACAATCTACCCATCCCTCCTTCTCTCCCTCGTCTTACTTCTGTGACCTTGTTTGTGACAGGATTTTCCATACCTGAAGCCGTGCTGGTTGTCATGTATGAACCCACTCCTTTCAACGTACTCCATCACTCTTCTGATAATCTTCTTCGTAACTTTACATACTATACATATCAATGACTGTAGTTTAATGCTGCAGGTCTGTATACTTTCTTAAAAATCAAGACTACATTTGCTGTTTTTCCATGCGTGTATTGTGTCCAACACTTGCTGTTGCACTCTAACGCCTCAGTTTGCTGGAAGCCTTTCTGTCTCTGAGAATACCACCCTAAATCTGATGCTGATTCATTCACAGACTTCCTGGTAATTCCTTGTGAGCTCTCCACTTTCCTTCTTCAGCCTGATTACCTGGTTCTTGACTGCTGTCTTCCTCCCGATGTGGCTATATAACAACTTTAGTCCTGGTTTAGTTTTCGATGCTATGCCATTCTTAAATTGCCATGTACTCACCTAACTGTAGCTTCTCTCTGTCTCATTCTCTGCCTGAGCTTCTCTCTGTCTCATCCTCTGCCTGAGCTTCTCTCTCTGTCTCATCCTCTGCCTGAGCTTCTCTCTCTGTCTCATCCTCTGCCTGAGCTTCTCTCTCTGTCTCATCCTCTGCCTGAGCTTCTCTCTCTGTCTCATCCTCTGCCTGAGCTTCTCTCTCTGTCTCATCCTCTGCCTGAGCTTCTCTCTCTGTCTCATCCTCTGCCTGAGCTTCTCTCTCTGTCTCATCCTCTGCCTAAGCTTCTCTCTCTCTGTCTCATCCTCTGCCTGAGCTTCTCTCTCTGTCTCATCCTCTGCCTGAGCTTCTCTCTCTCTGTCTCATCCTCTGCCTGAGCTTCTCTCTCTCTGTCTCATCCTCTGCCTGAGCTTCTCTCTGTCTCATCCTCTGCCTGAGCTTCTCTCTCTGTCTCATCCTCTGCCTGAGCTTCTCTCTCTGTCTCATCCTATGCCTGAGCTTCTCTCTGTCTCATCCTCTGCCTGAGCTTCTTTCTGTCTCATCCTCTGCCCGAGCTTCTCTCTGTCTTATCCTCTGCCTGAGCTTCTCTCTGTCTTATCCTCTGCCTTAGTATCTCTGTCTCATCCTCTGCCCGAGCTTCTCTCTGTCTTATCCTCTGCCTGAGCTTCTCTCTGTCTTATCTTCTGCCTTAGTATCTCTGTCTCATCCTCTGCCCGAGCTTCTCTCTGTCTTATCCTCTGCCTTAGTATCTCTGTCTCATCCTCTGCCTGAGCTTCTCTCTGTCTCACCCTCTGCCTGGTCGTCTCTACATGACCCACCTACTACTCTGTTGTTTTCTTTCCCTGACTTTTATGTTCCTTTTACCTTTTCTCATTTTGTATAAGCCATCCATGTGTAGAAATATATTTTTTTGCATTTGACTGATCTCCAGATAATACCTCGGGAAAGTTTATGATCCCAAAACACAGTGGGTGGCACCTCAAGAAGGTTGGTGGTCCCAAGACACAGTGGGTGGCACCTCAAGAAGGCTGGTGGTCCCAAGACACAGTGGATGGCACCTCAAGAAGGCTGGTGGTCCCAAAACACAGTGGGTGGCACCTCAAGAAGGTTGGTGGTCCCAAGACACAGTGGGTGGCACCTCAAGAAGGCTGGTGGTCCCAAGACACAGTGGGTGGCACCTCAAGAAGGCTGGTGGTCCCAAGACACAGTGGGTGGCACCTCAAGAAGGCTGGTGGTCCCAAGACACAGTGGGTGGCACCTCAAGAAGGCTTGTGGTCCCAAGGCACAGTGGATGGCACCTCAAGACGGTTGGTGGTCCCAAGACAGTGGGTGGCACTACATGAAGTTTGGTGGTCCCAAGACAGAGAATAAGGTTAATGGTCCTAAGACAGTGGCTAACACCCTGGGAAGGTTAGTGGTCCCAAGACTGGGTAGAACTTTAGGGAGTGAGTGTGTATTTATGAGTGTACCGTGTCAGGTCGCAGGGGTCGAGTCTTTGTTTCTCACCTCAGTGTGTATACTCGCCTATATGTGGCGATACGCAGGCAGGCAGGTGTGTGTGTGTGTACTCACCTAGTTGTGATTGCAGGGGTCGATTCACAGCTCCTGGTCCTGCCTCTTCACTGGCCGCTACTAGGTCACTCTTCCCGCTTCAAGAGCTTTATCATACCTCTTCTTAAAGCTATGTATGGATCTTGCCTCCACTACATCACTTCCCAGATTATTCCACTTCCTGACAAATCTGTGACTGAAGAAATACTTCCTAACATCCCTGTGATTCATCTGAGTCTTCAACTTCCAACTTCTTGCTGTCTCCCATCTCTGGAACATCCTGTCTCTGTCCACCTTCTTGATTCCTCTCTGAATTTTATATGTCGTTATCATATCTCCCCTACTTCTCCTGTCTTCCAGTGTCGTCAGGTCGATTTTCCTTAATCTCTTCTCGTAGGACATACCCCTTAACTCTGGGACTAGTCTTGTTGCAAACCTTGGCATTTTCTCTGGTTTCCTTACATGCTTGGCTAGGTGAGGTTGCCAAACTGGTGCTGCATACTCCAATATGGCCCTAACGTACACAGTATACAAAGTCGTGAACGATTCCTTATTAAGATGTCGGAGTGCTGTTCTTACGTTTGCTAGGCGCCCGTATGCTGCATCAGTTATTTGGTTGATGTGCGGCTCAGGAGATGTGCCCGGTGTTATACTCACCCCAAGATCCTTTTCCTCGAGTGAGGTTTGTAGTCTCTGGCCCCCTAGACTGTACTAAGTCTGGCGGTCTTTGCCCTTCCCCAATCTTCATGACTTTGCACTTGATGGGGTTGAACTCCAGAAGCCAGTTGCTGGACCAGGTCTGCAGCCTATCCAGATCCCTTTGTAGTTCTGCCTGGTCCTCGTCCGATTGAATTCTTCTCAACAACTTCATATTATCTGCAAACAGGGACACTACTGAGTCTATTCCTTCCGTCATGTCGTTCACAAATACTAGAAACAGCACCGGCCCTAGGACTGACCCTGTGGCACCCCGCTCGTTACAGGCGCCCACTCTGACACCTCGCCACATACCATGACTCGCTGTTGTCTTCCTGACAGATATTCCCTGATCCATTGTAGTGCTTTCCCTGTTATCCCTGCCTGGTCCTCTAGCTTTTGCACTAATCTCTTGTGTGGAACTGTGTCAAACGCCTTCTTACAGTCCAAGAAAATGCAATCTACCCACCCCTCTCTCTCTCTTGTCTTACTGCCATCACCCTGTCATAGAACTCCAGTAGGTTTGTGACACAGGATTTCCAGACTGAAACCGTGCTAGCTGTAGTTGATAGCTCATTCCTTTCTAGGTGTTCCACCACTCTTCTCCTGATAACCTTCTCCATGACCTTGCATACTATACATGTCAGTGACACTGGTCTGTAGTTTAATGCTTAATGTCTGTATCCTTTTTTAAGAATTGGGACTACATTTGCTGTCTTCCATACCTCAGGTAGTCGCCCTGTTTCGATAGATGTGTTTTAGAATGTTGTTATTGGTACACATAGTATCTCTGCTCCCTCTCTCAGGACCCATGGAGAAATGTTATCCGGCCCCATCGCCTTGAGGTATCTAGCTCACGTAGCAGCCTCTTCACTTCTTCCTCGGTTGTATGTATTGTGTCCAACACTTGATGGTGTACCACCTCTCCGTCTTTCTGGAGGCTCTTCTGTCTCTGTGAACACCTCTTTGAATCTCATGTTGAGCTCCTCACATACTTCACGGTCGTTTCTTGTGACCTTCCCTCCTTCCTGTCTGAGCCTGATTACCTGGTCCCTGACTGCTGTTTTCCTCCTGATATGGCTGCACAGCAGCTTTGGGTCAGATTTGGCTTTCGCAGCTACGTCATTCTCGTATTGTCTTTGGGCCTCCCTTCTTACCTGTGCATATTCATTTCTGGCTCTACGACTGCTCTCCTTATTCTCCTGGGTCCTTTGCCTTCTATACTTCTTCCATTCTCTGGCACATTTGGTTTTGACCTCTCTACACCTTTGGGTACACCAAGGGCTCGTCCTGGCTTTTTCGTTATTTCTGTTACCCTTGGGAACAAACCTCTCCTCAGCTTCCTTGTATACTTTTGTCACATATTCCATAATCTCGTTTACTGACTTCCCTGCCGGTTCTCCGTGCAGGGATTTCTTCATGCCTGCATAGTCCCCTTACTTGTAGTTTGGCTTCATTCGTCCGCCCCTTCCTGCTTCCCTCTCCACTTGTAACTCTATAAATTCGAAGCTCAGAACCACATGATTGCTGGCCCCGAGGGGTCTTTCACATGTGATGTCCTTAATATCTGCACTACTCAAGGTGAATACTAGGTTCAGTCTTGCTGGTTCATCCTCTCCTCTCTCTCTGGTAGTGTCCCTTACGTGATGGTATATGAGGTTTTTCAGTACCACCTCCATCATCTTAGCCCTCGACGTTTCTTGGCCCCCTTTGTGGCTCCAGGTTCTCCCAATCGATTTCCTTGTGGTTGAAGTCACCCATGATCAGTATCTTTGCTCTGCTCGCATGAGAACTTCTGGCCACTTCAGCCAGTGTGTCAACCATCGCTCTATTACTCTCATCATGCTCTTGCCTTGGCCTCCTGCTGTTCTGTAGTGGGTTATACATCACTACAATTTCTACCTTGGGACCTCCAGATTGAAGTGTTCCTATTATGTAATCTCTTGCTTCTCCTCTGTCTCCTCTCTCCAGCTCACCAAAATCCCATCGGTTTTTGATGAGCAGTGCCACTCCACCTCCTGCGTGTGTGTGTGTGTGTGATTGTACTCACCTAACTACACTCACCTAATTGTGGTTACAGGGGTCGAGTGGAGCAGGGAGCTATGAATCGAGTGGAGCAGGGAGAGAGTGGACCTCCAGGCCCCACGGGGGGCCAGGTGGTCCACTCTCTTCCTGCTCCATGAGCTTTATTGTAACTCTTCTTAAAGCTATGTAACGTACCTGCCTCCACTACCTCACTTTCGAGACTATTCCCTTTCCTGACAACTCTATGACTTAAGAAATACTTCCTAATTTCCGTGGTTCATCTGAATCTTCAACTTCCAACTGTGACCCCTTGTTGATATGTCCCATCTCTGGAACATCTTGTCTCTGTCCACCTTGTCGATTCCTCTCAGTATTTTATATGACGTTATCATGTTCCCCCTGTCCCTTCTGTCCTCCAGTGTCGTCAGGTGGAATTTCCTTAACTTATCATACTAGGACATGCCCCTTAGCTCTGGCACTAGTCTTGTTGCAAACCTTTGCACTTTCTCTAGTTTCTTGACGTGCTTGAGCAGGTGTGGGTTAGAAACTGGAGCTGTATACTCCAATATGGGTCTGACGTACACGGTGTGTGTGTGTGTGTGTGTGTGTGTGTGTTATCACGCGAGTGCTCACAGAGTTGTGTTTACATAAGAACGATGGAACACTGCAGAAGGCCCACTGGCCCATGCGAGGCAGGTCCAAGTCTCCTACCGGCTTAAGCCAATGCACCCAACCTAGTCAGGTCAGGTCACATTGACTAAAGGGAGGAACACGGCAACCGACCTGGTAGCACAAGCTATCAGGTCTAACTCACACCCACCCACATCTACTCATGTATTTATCCAACCTATTTTTAAAGCTACACAACGTTCTGGCCTCTATAACGGTACTTGGGAGTTTGTTCCACAGCTCCTGACCCTGCCTCTTGGGTTAGCTTAATAGACATCAACCCGACTCATGCCTGCCGAGATCTTGTCATACCACTCTTCAAGCTTTGAATGGATAAGCCTCCACCACTTCATCTGGTTCATTCCACTTTTTAACCACTGTTAGACTAAACGTTTGTTCTTCTATATACGACATTTCATTATTTTTTTTAAATAAATATGAGTTCATTAATTTCTATATCAAAAAATTTTACTCTAAATTAATGCATTTAAATAAAAATGTTAAGTTTAGTGGAAAACACTTAAAGTTTGTAAAAACAGGGATATTAGAAATACTTGTTAATATCTCTATGACACATCTGTGTGTCTGTGCCGCTTTGACCCAGATCCTTCCCTCATGATCATCCTGTCTCCGTCTTATCTGTTAACGACTCTTAAGATGTACATCGTGATCAATATCATTTCCTTATCACATTGCTTACGGGGTCGTCAAATTCACTTCTCCGAGTCTCTGGATATCGCATTTTCAACTCCACGACAAGTTTTGTGCATTTGGACCTTCTGTAGCTTTTGTCAGAGCTTGATCAGGGAGGAGGAGGGAGAGGGAGGGGTGCGTACTCCATCTTCGGTTTTACATATGTTGTGTATAATGCTACAAATATTTTTTTTTTTTTTTGCTGAGGTTCCTGAATGCTATTCTACGATTTATCAGTCTGACGTTTGCTGCCGATATTATCCGGTTTATGTGCATTTGTGGTGATATATTTATCGTGATGCTTATCACAGGATAATTTTCTACTAGTTTTTCTTCCCCTGGGCTGTGCTTCATTCCTGCTCTCCTCTGTTTCCATCCTCTTCACACTCGGGTTGAATTTCTCTGACCAACAATTTAGCTTATACAAGTATCCTGGAGTATATTTCCGCCTTCCACTTTCTTTGTTTTTCTCCTTAGCGAACAAACGTATGCACATGTTTGTATGCACATAAGTGTATGTGAATGTATGTGATGCACGTTTATGTATACGAGTGTGTGCGTGTGATGCAAGGGATGGGAAAGAGAGACTGGGAAGATTGTAGGTTTGGTCAGGCAGCCCCTGACCCTACCCGCAGGCACCTAGCTTAACCTTTGTGCTTCATGCCCATCCGACCTCGTGGGTACCCTGGTTAACCTCCGCCCTTACACACACATCTGTGTTTACGCACTGCCTATCCTACCCTTCTATGTGTTGGCCAACTGCTCACACTACCTCTTGGATGCCTAGCATACACAAAAACCGCCATTTGCACACCGTAGGTTTGTTCTGGTCGCATTGCAGTACAAATGTACTCTTATTAAAAATAAAATGAAAATCTCCGCCCTTACACTCACATATGTGTGTGTTTACGCACTGCCTACCATACCTAGAGGGTGCCCTGGTTGACCTCCGCCCTTAAACACACACCTCTCTATTCCAATCCTCTATTTTCCTTCCGACCTGTCCATACTAATCATGCTACGAATCTCAGACATCTCAGTTATCGCAGTCACTTCGTCCAACCAACCCCAAGCTAAGAGCAAGTATCGCACCTCAGCTAACTACAAAGCCCAGCATGTCACTCCTAACAGTTGACTAACAACCGGGTACCTATTCATTGCTAGGTGAACAGAAGAATTGAATTGAAGAATTGAATTGAATTGAATTGAAGAATTGAAGAATAAGAATTGAATCCAAACGACATACTATCAACAACAATTAAAAAAAATAATCTTCACAACGTTTCGCTCCTACTAGAGCTGGTAGCTGTGACAGCGGGAGTGAGGTAAGTGCTATTGTCGTATACCATCATGACCATAATACAAACGTTATTAACTGGACTTCCTCCTCACCAACTAAACTGTCTTGTTCTCCAGCGCGTAGCAACAACAACTACTACTACTAATACTATTACTACTACTACTACTACTACCACTACTACCACTACTACTACCACTACCACCACCACTACTACCACCACTACTACTACTACAACTATTAGTACTACTAGTCTCTTACTCCCTATCCTCAACGCTTGTTATAAATAGTCGAAGATCTGAATGTAACATTTATGTTGAACATCAAAATGGTATACAATACCGACAGGTTGTTAGGTAAGACACATATGCAACAGTTAGACAACTTTATTCCGAAACGTTTCGCCTACACAGTAGGCTTCTTCAGTCGAATACAGAAAGTAGGCAGGAACAGTAGAGATGTGAAGACGATGTAATCAGTCCATCACCCTTGAAGTCGAGGGACTGACAACCTCAAATTCTACGACTTCAAGGGTGATGGACTGATTACATCGTCTTCACATCTCTACTGTTCCTGCCTACTTTCTGTATTCGACTGAAGAAGCCTACTGTGTAGGCGAAACGTGTCGGAATAAAGTTGTCTAACTGTTGCATATGTGTCTTACCTAACAACATTTATGTTAGTAACGCCAAACACAGACATGCACCAACTAACAAAGATTTGAATGTAACATTTATGTTAGTAACGCCAAACACAGACATGCACCAACTAACAAAGATCTGAATGTAACATTTATATTAGTGACGCCAGACACAGACATGCAATAATTCAAGAGTAACTTAGAAGGTGACCTATGGTGACTCAAGTACACATCAACACCGCTAATGAATAAGATGTTCAACACCTGGATTTCTTTATTTGGAAAACGTTCCGCTCGCCACGGGGCTTTATCAAAGGTATTACCTCTGATATTATTATGTATACAGTAAGTTTTTTATTTAAATACATTTTCGCTTACGGTTAAGCTTCGCAATGCGGTTAAAACACGTACAATGTCAGGTACCAAACTTCCGTTGAGAGCGAAAAAATAACTCAGTTTAAGTCTTATTGTGTCTGATTCACCGAGCCACACTTAAAATGTTAGGTTTCCACAAGTCGATGTCTTGGTTAAACTAGCTATTAATAGTGTGCCAGATGTAATTTTGGTCCGTCAAACAATAGTTTAAGAATACTTTTTTTAGCATGTGTATAATAATGTATAAATGTGTATCATAATGAATGATTAGACTCTGGATATCTAAGTTATCGTCAGTACTCTGGGCATACAAGTTATCACCAGTATCTAGAGTATCACCAGTACTCTGTTCACGCAAGATAACACCAGTACTCTGGGTACACAAGTTATCGCCAGTACTCTGATCACACAGATTATCGCCAGTACTCTGGTCACACATGTTGTCATCAGTATTCTGGTCACACAAGTTATCACCAGAACTCTTTGCACACAAGTTATCACCAGTACTCTTTGCACACAAGTTATCACCAGTACTCTTTGCACACAAGTTATCACCAGAACTCTTTGCACACAAGTTATCACCAGTACTCTTTGCACACAAGTTATCACCAGTACTCTTTGCACACAAGTTATCACCAGTACTCTTTGCACACAAGTTATCACCAGTACTCTTTGCACACAAGTTATCACCAGTACTCTGGTTATCAGGCGTCAACTTGTGCTCATCTGAGGCCCTTCACGTGCAGCGCTAATTAGTAAGTATTCTCAACAAGCGTAATGAGCAGTTAAGAAGCGCAGATATGATCCGGGGTAATCAGCAAGTAGTTTATTCATGGGGGGAAGGGGGTGCTAAACCCTTAAGGGTCATACAGCGCCTGGAGAACGGCAGCTTATCAGGTTTGATCAATGGGAGGGAAAAACAGCTCTGTATGTTTCTAACACACACAGGTGTGTGTGTGTGTGTGTGTGTGTGTGTGTGTGTGTGTGTGTGTGTGTGTGTGTGTGTGTGAGTGTGTGAGTGTGAGAGAGTAATAGGGAGGGGGGGGTAATGACTGTCAGATTCCAATTTAAAGTGTTGTTGTACGCTGTACTTCATGTAGAGATGTGTATCTCTTACCGCTACCTTAGGAATGTAGTGGGTCGAGTGTGGGTATATATTTCACAGATGTGGTTTAATGCTTTTATAGATGGGGTTATAAAAGCATTGAATACAAGAGTGTAGGATAGAGGCGCAGCCTTGTGAGATAATGACTCTGATATGAAGTGGTAGTTGTCTAAGTTGATCTGAGTAGAGAGACATGTGATGCAATGCAAACTTTCGTTACAAACATCGTTCCCTCTAGATAAAACTTCACCGAGATTCGGTCTTCGCCAAAAGAAGAAGGTAAACGAGAAAGGTACATCATAATTTACACCTGGAAAATCCTGAAGGGACTGGTCTCAAACTTGCACATTGAAATCACTCCGCATAAAAGCAAGAAACTTGGCAGACGATGCAAACTACCTACAATAAAACAGTAAGAACACGACAACTACACTAAGGGAGAACTTGATGAGTGCCAGAGGTCCTCGACTTTTCAACTCCCTTCCCTCTGCATGCATAAGGAATTTACGAAGAAACCTCTGGCTGTCCTCAAGAGAGAACGTGACAAGTTCTTCATATCAGTTCGTACGTTGGACTGCACGCGGCCATAACATCTTCATTGATCAGGCCTTGATCCAACAGGAGGCCTGATCAATCAAGATGTTATGGGCCGCAGATGGCCAGCTAGCAAAAAACACGAAATCTGATGTGTTTATGTGTCGGTACTTTTGGAAGTTGAGGAAGTTTGGGAGGGTGTGTTAAAGACTAAGTTGAAAGTGAATATAGAGAAGAGCGAGAAGAAAGAAAAAAAGGCTACAGAACTGAAGACTAAACAGTAAATGAATATGAAGGACTGAACGTCAGACTACCTTCGGCTGTCGATGTGTCAGCAGACGGTTCTAAGACAGACGAGATGAATCACAAAATAAATAATGGGGAAGCACTGAATCCTTAGGGGTTTTGCAACGGCTAGGTATTGGGAAGTAATTAGATATGATCCAAGGAAAGTAAAGGGCAGTTTCTCTTAACGATCAAGAATCCAGGACTAAGTGAACGATCTCATGCCGGCGTTCAAATAATGATGTTTTCACGTTTCAAAAGACTTACGATCATTTTCTCCAGATTTCATAGCTTAACCCTAGCAAATTCTCTGGACTTCCTAGCTCAACACTAATAATTTCTCCAGACCTCTTAGCTCAACACTAGCAAATTCAATGGATGATCCAGATTCTGGAAGTTTTATACAGAAAGGCCTAAAGGTATCCTTATCCGCCTCCCGTGGCTTTTTGCACTAACAAGTGTCAGTAATGTCAGTTGCATGTGTACTATTAACAACTGTTAGAGTCAGGTATGCCATATTCACTCTTATAAAAGCGACACTATGTTAAGAGTTACAGCTAGCTGGAAACTGGTGGCCAGGACTGAGTCATACACTCAGTTGGAATCCTGGTGCTCAAGGAAGAGGACATATTATGTAAAGTTTGTCAGGAAACAAGACAAGTGTTTCCTGACGTGGGTCTCAGAGCTTTTGGTCATCTGACCGAGGCCTTCCGCTGGCTTACCGGTCCACCCCTTTAAAAATCAGGGTCATGGTTATAACTATTTAGTTAGTGAGGACATGTGAACTGCAACTCTCTCTCAGTGCGTATGCATCCCTCATCAATAAACGGTAGAAATGAGATCGTCTATCTAGTGCAATCCACGACATGCCCAGACGCGGGCATAACATAATGGTGGCAGCGGTGTATTCTGTTATGTCCTCGGTCTGGGCATCTCGTGGGATGCACCAGATGACGGAGAATGATAACCTCAGTTCTGCTATTTATTGTATAGATGTCTACACACTATCAATATACAACTTATGTCCTAGGCATAATACTACATACGACCGGGATCCCATCCTTCCTTTGACCTAAGTAGATCAATAGCTGCCTTGTACTTGGCTTCCTTTGATGCGTCTCTATGTGACTAGTTAGTGGTCCAAGTCGGACCGAAACGCTGTCATAAGTTTCATTCTCCTTTGTGCAGGTTATATGTGTATTGTGTATTCCTATTCAGATTTGAACCTGATACAGGGAGCATGTCCTACCTCGACTAGTAGGCCACGCCCACATATTACCACGTCTGTTACTTCTGCATCGTTTATTTCTTCCACTGGCCCCACTACTCGATTGATCACTGGCTGCTTTGTAGAAAACTAGAGGATACCTCTGCAACTTGACTGCTAAATCTCTGGCTCACCACTTGAGCCTGCACTGCGTCTGATAGTGGCTCCCTCCTACATGCGACCACGTCAATAACCAGAGCACTGCTCCATCACTTCCACTGGCTACATTATACATGGCTTCATTTTGTCTCCGTATTAGACTAGTGAAGTTTCTGGTGGGCGAAAGATCTCAATAAATATACCCAAGTGCTTCACTTGTCTTATTCATCAGAAAAGACAACCTTATCAGAAACTAGCACAATACACTGGAATTCTCACAAGCACTTAATAAATTGGAATCTGCACTCATCAGCATCTACAACAACTTCAACCATACAAACGATTTCTACAATACTGTTGAAAACTTCGTGAAAGTTGAGTAATCAAAGTGACATGACTGGCACCCCACTTGCACTATTTACATGCGAACTCTTCCTTATCAGGCCTAATTTGCTGTTTGTGGCTTGATCAAGCCCACTGCATGGACCAAACGTCAATAACGTTCCACACAACTTCAAATGTCTTCCATGACCATCATGTCGGTATCTCATACCATTACATTTATATATAAAAAGGTCAATTTTGATGTCAGGGCGGGATAGGACAGTGATAAAGAGAAGCGAGGGGCAGCCTGGACCTGGGACGTGCAGCCAGGGGCCTAGAACGTGTATTATTACTGCCAACACGACCACACCTACGAGGTGAGGATGATAATTTTACCTCAGTACCACAGGACTTAGCAGCACTACCACCAGGGCTCCTCCGACCATTACAATGCCACGACACCATACCAGGCTTTTTCTCAATTTGTCCAACAGTGGTTGGACTGTAAAGAGGAGGTCTGTCTGATGCGACATGAGCGCGACATTAGCAATTGACATAGGAAATTAGACTTATTCCACCTAACACGTAGTAATGATGTTATTTTGCGTTTTCTTGAAGGCAGGTTGAGTTACACAGTACTCCAGTGAACCTTAGTACCATTTACGCAGTACTTGAAGAACTTGCAGTAAAAGATGATCCCTGATAAACACGAGAGATGGAGACGAGCGCTCAACAGAGTAATCTTTTTTCCTCGAATGATTTAAGTTCTAACACTGCCACTTTTCTTTCCTAGGTCTGGAATCTGGAGAGCGTGAAGCACGGTCGGTGGGTTAAAGACTCGGCGTGCGGGACATGCCTTCTACTTGACCCTGGAGTCTTCTGGTTTTGCCTAGCATACCTTATTGAAGTTAATCCTTGTGTAGCTTTACGAATAAGTTCGACAAATATGTAGGCGACAATGGTTATGTGGCAAAAGACACTTACGTACAGTTCAGGACATTTATTAATGGAAACGTTTCGCCACGAGTGACTTCTTCAGTCCCAGAGATAACTAAGAAAAAGGGTATATATAGTGGCAGTAGTCAGGTTAAATATGTATATTCGTTTTCTTAGTTATTTCTGTATTAGGACTGAAGAAGTTACTCGTGGCGAAACGTTTCCTTTAATAAATGTCCTGAACTGTACAAGTGTATTTTCCCACATATTGTCGGTATCACCATACCATTTCTGACAATGGTTGTATTTGATAAGGACCTGGCAAGTATGAGCCAGTAAGCCTGCAGCAGTGTTCGTCCTTTCATACGTAGAAGGTGACGATGGCCACGAGTGGTCAAGAACTCCACTATCATAATACGATGACATTAGTAATTCGAAGAAAAATAGGTATTGCAAAAACACTTGTGAATATTAGTGGCTATGACTTTAAGATTCACGATCATTAAAGTATTCCACACATTCCTAGAACCGAGCAACACTGCAGTAAACCTGACTGTTTATGTAGATAAATGGTCCAGCGAACCGCTAAGTTGATAAAGTAGACACATGTGCAACACCTAGATATATTTACTGATGAAAGGTTTCGCCATATAGTGGCCTCATTAGTCCAATACAAAAAAGAATGGTGAAGATCAGAAGGAGTTTGAGGTAATCAGTCCCTCAGCCTGGAGCCAATGTGTTCAGTCCATCAATCTTGACAAGAGTGTAGCATCTGCTCCACCTAATTTGATGACAGATGAGGTGGAACAATGGTAGGCGGAGTCACCAGCGGACAAAACCACTAGTAGGCCGTGTCTATAAGTTAGAAAAGTTTTGAAGAAATCCCTGTATCAAGATCCCCAGATTTTGCCGTGTCATTTATCAACTTGCCAGTTTTGTAAACCATCATTCACATGTATGTTTTATGCTAGTGGTGTCCCGTTTTGAATGTTTGTGGTTAAGGTCCACTACCTATCCTCATGGTGCTCTGCTTTCAGAATTTGTGGTTACAAGAGTAGACCTATGCTCGTGATCCCTCGTCTTCAGTCTAAAAAACACAAGACAACAACGAACTTTGCGTCTGTATGTGCCCTTTATTAAGTCGATTACAATGATTCCAAATCTGTATCAAGACTTGACACACCATGTCAAAAATTTTAGTTGCAGAAAAACGTGTTTTTTCAAGCATGATTAAAAAATTCAAGTACACTGCACAAGTGACACATGAACATGTGTTCAACTGTCGCCAGCAATATTCAAAACATATGAACATTTTGAACACATATATGACATGCAATAAAATCACGGCATACAGATAATATCACCTGTTTAATATAAGAAATTACGAAAGCACTTGGCAGTTTTTCACAGTAGTTGTTTTGCATATATGTGACATGCATTTTTTTTCAGGAACTGTTTATTTAAATGTCAAACACCTTGTTCAAAGCTTTAATAATCTGTAGACGTATATGCAAGCTATTCAACTGTTGCCAGCTCGTTAACATTACTCAAAAGGAAATATTAATTTCTAGTTTTAAAGTGATGGACCGGTAAGCCAGTGGTAAGCTTTGATCAGATGACCAAAAGCTCCAGTGGTGGGTCATCATATGACTAAGACCCACGCGTCAGGAAACACTTGTCCTGTTCTCTAATAAATATTGCCTTACATAAGTACTAAAATACTTGAGACAATTTTATTTTCATTTTCCCAATAAAAAGCTCTGTGTTGGGTTAATTCCGATTTCAGATTCGAAGTAGGAATGTTTGAATTAATTTAAAACCTAAACTCTTATCTCAGTAGCAAATTTGCTGCCCAAGATAATCTATGATATACAGTGACCAGGAGGTCATGGTTGACTAAGGAAGTGGGCGAGGCAATCGTCTGAGCAGGCAGTCATGTGTGACTAACAACAAGCAAACACAATCACTCAAGCCGTCGTGTTCAAGGTGTGTACGATAGTGTGTGCACCTCAGGGTGCACCATCGTGAGGGTGAGGTGTCTGTACATTAGAGGGACCAAACCTTAGTATGTTGCCGATGTGTGGACATCAGAGGCCAACCTGTCCTGTGTTGCATGTGTGCACACACCAGAGAGGCCACGGGGTTGCACGGCAGGCCTTCCCGTTGGGGTATGCACGATGCAAGAGAGAAAGACGAGGTGGATAATGTATCATCAAGCTGAGGTACCATCTCCGCCCTCGTGGGCTCTCTCATTTGACCCACCCTCGCCAGGAATCACCCTCTGCACCAGTGATGCATCACGAGCGGCAGGTATAATCAAGCATTTTTTTCTTCCTGCTGAGGTTGTAAGGAGGAAGATGATGAGAAGTGTACTGGTTGCGACAATGCCAATTGAGAGCAAAAACTAATCTTATTTGATCTCAATTACTCCCACCTAGCTGCTCGCAATCTCTCTCTCCACAGGCCAGCTTTTTTTTTTTTTAGGTGATGTCTGCTGGTGCCCCTTTTTTTTAACAGCAGACTCATCGCTTGCAACGACGTCTTTCAGCTCCTGTTCCGTCTTCTGATCTTTGACCTGGGAGGCGCGTGTCAAGGCTCAGGGGTCATTCTTAAAGACCTTTGAACCGAAGAGTGTGTCAAGATCCAATGATCGCCTATGACGATTTCCGACCCGGAGTGTCGAGGTTCAGTGATCATCCATGAGGATCTCTGACCCGGAGTGTGTGTCAAGGCTCAGTGGTTACCCATAAGAATCTCTGACCCGGAGAGTGTCAAGGCTCAGTGGTTACCCATAAGAATCTCTGACCCGGAGAGCGTGTCAAGGCTCAGTGGTTACCCATGAGGATCTCTGACCTGGAGAGTGTGTCGAGGCTCACTGGTTACCCATGAGGATCTCTGACCCAGAGTGTGTGTCAAGGCTCACTGGTTACCCATGAGGATCTCTGACCCGGAGAGTGTGTCAAGGCTCAGTGGTCACCCATGAGGATCTCTGACCTAGAAAGAGAGCACAGGTTAAGGCTCAGAGGATACTCTTGAAAGACTACCGAAAACAGACGAGAAATCAGAAGTGAGACTTGGTCTGGAGCCCCGGTCTGCCAGACCATCCTGGGGCACTGATCTACCAGTCCTTCCTAGAACACTGATCTGCCAGTGTTTCCCTAGGCATGCGTCTACCAGTCCTTCCTGTTATGTTTTTTTAAGTTAGGCTATTTACATAAACGAATAAAAACGCATATTTAACCACAAATAAATTAAAAACCGTTTGCGACATTTATACCAACGGGACGGCTAAGTACCATCAGGAAATTCAGAAATCTTCAAGAGCATCATATGAAATTAAAAAAAAAAAAAACTTTACATTTCCCAATATATTCACGATGTTTTTGGAGGGTTTTCAAGCACTTTATTTTTTCAACAAATTCCACTTTTTCCACTAAGATACTCTGATTACGACTCGATCCGTTGAGTGTTTGTTGTTCTGAGAGTAATCCTTCCGCTGGCTTAACAGTTCACCCCGTACAACAAAACACACAGCATAATACAAAGTGCTGTAATTTTATCCAGAATACCTGCACTCCAGAATACCTGCACTCAAGAACAACTGCACTCAAGAATACCTGCACTCAAGAATACCTGCACTCCAGAATACCTGTACTCAAGAACAACTGCACTCAAGAATACCTGCGCTCAAGAATACCTGCACTCCAGAATACCTGTAAACCAGAACACCTGTAAAACCAGAAAACCTGTAAATCAGAACACATGTAAACCAGAACACCAGCAAACCAGAACACCTGTAAATCATAACAAAAGGAAACCAGAACACGTAAACCAGAACACCTGTAAAACAAAACACCAGCAAACCAGAACACCTGTAAATCACAAAATAGGTTAAATAAATAAATGAGAGGGTGTGAGTTGGACCTGACTAGCTTGTGCTACTAGGTCAGATGCCGTGCTTCTTAAGTGAACGTAACCTGACCTGAATAGATTAGGGCATTTGCTTAAGCCGGTAGGAGAACTTGACCTGCCTCGCATGGGCCAGTAGGCCGGCTGCAGCGTTCCTTCTTTATGTTCTTATAACAAAAGGAAACCAGAACACGTAAACCAGAAGACCTGCACTTTAGAACACCTGCAATCTCTAAAATATCTACCATAATATTATAGTCAGTTGTCTCAAAAGTTCTCCGTACAGAGTGATTTTTTGTAAATGCATTTGAAAGAGGGCGTCCAATAATTGACCATCACGTGGGAAGGCTTTAATAGTGCCCGCTGGACAATTCTGGATATACCTTTTCTAATGAATTTGGAAAAAAAGTAGTCCTATGCAAAATAGCTTTAAAAGAGAGCCTATCGTACTAATTTGTTCCGAATTTCATGTCTATCGTGGACCTTAAAACAGCCCATTGAACTATTATTCTTTTAAATTTCATGTTTATCATGAACCTTAAAAGGGTCATACAGCGCCTTGGTAATGGGAAGTAATTAGGTCTGATCTGGGGAAGGAATGAGCAAGTCTTTTATATCCTGTGGACAGCAGCTTAGTTAGCGTTGGTGTCTCCGTAATTATACGAATTATTCAGCCTGACATAAGGATGACAGAAAAAATAATCAAAGAGACCGATATTATACATCATCTTGAGCTTCGACAGCGTATTAGGAAGTCTAAAATGTGTAAGGAAGTCAAAGTGTGTTAGAAAGTAAACACACAAAGCACAAAGAATCACAAATACAAAGCTCTTGTAAGAGGCAGCAAGACACTGCTGCCTCTTACAGTTGCTGCGTCAACACCACTGGTCATCATGCCTCTTCAGCAAGACACTCTTACAGTTTTGTAGATGAATGGTTCAGAGAACCGACATGTTGATAAATTAGACACATGTGCAACTCATGGGTATCTTTATTGAGGAAACGTTTCGCCACACAGTGGCTTCATCAGTCCATACGTAGGTGAAAGTTGAAGAACAGGAGAATGAGGTAATCAGTCCCTCAACCTTGAGTCGATGTGTTCAGTCCATCAATCTTGAATAAAATACGGCATATGAGCGGAGAAGCAGCTTATAAACCGTATGGCAGGAGAGGTGCAGCAGTCATAGGTGGTGTCACATTTGTTCAATGTGGAAGTAGGTCGTGCCCAAGAATTAGGCAAGCGAAGAATTCCTAAGTATTAAGATCCCAAGAAGTTGCAGTGTCTGACAGATTTGTAGATGAATGGTTCAGAGAACCGACATGTTGATAAATTAGACACATTCTCCTCCTGTTCTTCAAGTTTCACCTACGTATGGACTGATGAAGCCACTGTGTGGCGAAACGTTTCCTCAATAAAGATACCCATGAGTTGCACATGTGTCTAATTTATCAACTCTTACAGTTGTTACATGAACACCACTGGTCATGCTTCTATAGCAAGACACTGCTGTCTCTTACATCTGCAGCATCAACTCCACTAGTCATGCTTCAAGATACTGCCTCTTACAGCTGCTGCACCACTAACACATGCTCTTCGCTGCACTAACAAGATCAGTAGTGTAATAAAGTTGGTAGAATTACCGACAATATGTAAAGTAAAAGGACACAAGTGCAACTAATGTGACATTTATTGTGGCAACGTTTCGCTCTCCAGGAGCTTTATCAAGCCATTACAAACAATACATGGACACAGAGGGTATATATAGGATCAGAGTGAGGTGAATACTAGTGAGGTACCATTTCGATGTTCACTAGTGGTAGTAGTAGTAGTAGTGGTAGTGACAAAAGTAATACAATATGGTAGAGCAATTAATTCGTACATGAGTAAAAGGATATAAAAGTATTACTATGAGGCAGCTTGTTTCAGTGTTCACTCTCTGTGCTTTGTGTAGTATAACAGGAGAGACTATGTGATGGCAGGGTTTACTGTTTTCAGGAGGATTCTTGCTAAGACTTCGGAGATGGTGAAGCTGCCGTTGTTTTGTTTAATTGTATTCGAAACAGCGATCAGTGCTGATTCGAGGCACTAATTTCCGCAGACGCAAGTGCCTCGAATCAGCACTGATCGCTGTTTCGAATACAATTAAACAAAACAACGGCAGCTTCACCATCTCCGAAGTCTTAGCAAGAATCCTCCTGAAAACAGTAAACCCTGCCATCACATAGTCTCTCCTGTTATACTACACAAAGCACGGAGAGTGAACACTGAAACAAGCTGCCTCATAGTAATACTTTTATATCCTTTTACTCATGTACGAATTAATTGCTCTACCATATTGTATTACTTTTGTCACTACCACTACTACTACTACTACCACTAGTGAACATCGAAATGGTACCTCACTAGTATTCACCTCACTCTGATCCTATATATACCCTCTGTGTCCATGTATTGTTTGTAATGGCTTGATAAAGCTCCTGGAGAGCGAAACGTTGCCATAATAAATGTCACATTAGTTGCACTTGTGTCCTTTTACTTAACAAGATCAGTAGTATTGAAGCTGAGGGCATTACAGAATGGCAGGTGTTGCTCACAAACATGGCAGAAGGACGCTAGGTGCAGGGGACACGTTTACTGTAGATTGATTAAAAACAGTCACCAACCACCACAACCCCCCCCCCCAACACCACATCTACCACCAATTTCAACACCACCACAACCACTACCACCTCCGCCTCCACTTTCTTTCGACGCCACTATCTTCATTACTACCACCTCCAACACTACTACAATAACCACCATCACCATCACCTCCGCTACCCTACCTCCAACACCACCATCTTTACTATCACTACAATAACACCACCTCCAACACCTCTACAAGAACCACCGTCCCCACCACAACACGACCAATACCACCACCAACAATACGATCACTACCACCAACAATACGATCACTACCACCAACAATACGATCACTAGCACCAACAACAGGACCACTACCACCAACACGACCCCTACTACCACCAACAGCAACACGACCACTACCACCAACACGACTACTACCACCACCACCTCCACTACTACCAACAACAACACGACCACTACCACCACCACCCACACCACGACCACAACCACCACCTCCACTACCACCATCACCTCTACTATCACCACAACCACCACTATCACCACCACCCACACCACACACCACCACCACCTTCACTAACACCACCACCACAACCACCATCACTTCCACTATCACCACCACCATCATCATCTATGCTTCACCTGTGACCAGTTCTCAAGGTTCGTCAACCTTCACAGCCCCACGTAAGACCAGGCGGCAAGTGCTACGGGTCCGCAGACCCACATAACTATCACAGCCGGACTAGATCTGCACGTGTAGAAGGAAACTCTTCAACCTTCCTTTCAGACATACTTCTGACATCTACAGGTAGTATGTGGAAGATTTTTGAGCCACAGATGTAACAGCGTTCTTTAACTATACCCATAACCTCTCTCTTCTTCACTAGGTTTATTCAACCTTTTTTTCCACATCTTTCAGTCCAGTAATATGTTACAGCAGTGTGTAGGTGAGGGACCAGGCCTCTAGTATCATGTATTATTAAATACGTCTCTTCTTCATTTCAGAGAGAACAATCCAAGTGCTTTAAGGCATTCCCAATAGTTTAAATGTTTTACTGACTCTATACGACCTCTGCACACGCTCCAACTCTGCTATTCGTCTTTCATCATAATATAAATGTTATACAATACCGACAAGTTGATGAGTAAGACATACGTGCAACACTAAGTATTTTCATTGCCGAAATATGTCTCCTGTTGTAGCAGGCTTCGTAAATGAATACATCACTGAAGACAGTAGAACTGGAGAGGTAACTTTTAGATGTATAGTCCTTCAGCTCTGATAGAATGTTGTGTGTCTTTAGCGTAAAGCAGATGCATGAGGCCAGAGACTTACTGGGGCTGTAAGTGAAGTGTAGGAGATGAAGTCTAACATAATTGTTCCTAAATCTTTTACATGTTCTTTAACTTCTATATGATATGATCTACCTTCGTTGTGTATACTGTGCTCGTTGAAGGTGTTATTCCTTCCATACTGAAGAAATTGAAATTTGTCACTAATTAACATCGTGAAATTTTCGTTTGTCCATTGGAAGACTATGATGATATCTGTTTGTAGTTTTTGTGTATTCTACTTAGGTGAATTTTATATTTATCTTGGTATCATCTGCAGATACGATAAGCTATGGTTAGTATTCTAGTCTATGCTTGCAGTGAGGATGCGAAACAGTGATGCTGCTAGAACCGTGTCTTGGGGTGCTGAACATTTTACGTTGCCGAGACTGGACTTGGTTTACTTGCACTCTGTGATCTCTCTGTTAAAGATTTGAATCTTCATTCCCCTACTCTTCCTCTTATACTTGTTGATATCAGTGCGCGACCTGTTACTGCACGGTAACATCTGTCAAATACCTATACAAAACCGGCGTTGGTTATGTGGAAAATTGCATTTACTTGGATGTATAATTATATACATAACAGTAAATGAACAATGATAACTATTATTTATCAGTTAGACAAGTAGGAATTTGGAACACTTAGGTTGCAAAAAATGTCCCCCTTCGATACCTACCACTGTCATATCCACAAGTTGCTCAGGACCTATTGATTAAATGAAATATACATAAACCAGGAATACTGGTAAATATATAAATTTGTGGACTGTATATTAAAAATAATAAATGGTTATATATATACACAATTACATAACAGAAGGAAAATATATCTTAATATCACTCACCAATTTGACTGGAGATTAATGTGTATCATACTCAGAAAACCTCACTTTAACTAAATCTATGAAAATAATGCTGGCCAGAATTACACACAAATCAAGAGAGCTTATCTGAGGTTCCTGGAGCTGTCTTGTCCAGTCGTCTGATATCTCAAGTTATGCAGGAATGCACATCCACCAATTTCGCCTCCTATTTGAGAGGTGTCAACACAATTTTAACCTCTAGAGCACGAAAAATTCTTCCCATTACACCAACGTTTGTACAAAATTCAAAACCAAGATGGCGAGTCTCCTGCGCAGACGCAGGCTCAGTTTTCGATAACATACTTCTTTTAAAAATATAATATAGGGCATCTATTTATCTATAAATTACCGTATTTCCGGAAAATATACAGTATTTTCCACAGGTTACTTCACCACTTTGTTTACCTTTGCAAGACCTCCATAATTTTCTCAGCTTTCATCTCTGCAACGGAAGGGTGACTCTAACGCTCTGGATTAGAGTTCTTCACCATCGAGACATCTTAAAATGTATACACACATTAAAAATAATAAGCGCTAATCAC
>NC_091309.1:27272146-27402146 GCF_038502225.1 Cherax quadricarinatus
CACACACACACACACAATATATATATTTTAACAAGTCGGCCGTCTCCCACCGAGGCAGGGTGACCCAATATATATATATACATACATACATATATGCCGAATAGGTAAAACTGGTCAATTAGCAAGAACTCATTTAAAGTTAAGTCCTCTCTAAAATTTTCTCTTATACGTTTAAAGATATATTTTTCATTTATGTTAATGCAAAAATTAATAATTTTATACCAAAATAACCTTAGAAACGTTACCTAACCTTATTATAACAAACGCAATTAATTTAGCCTAATCCAACTAAATATATTTTAGTTAACTTTACAATAATTTAATAATAAGCGAACACAATGAAATATATTTTTTCGTTAGGTTCAGAATGATTTCTGCGAAATTATTGCATACACAAATTATTGTTTGCCTTATTCGGCATATATTTTATATTTATATATATATATATATATATATATATATATATATATATATATATATATATATATATATATATATATATATATTTCTACTGACAAAACATTTATAGTAACTAGAAGTTAACTTTTCCTCCCACCCACGATCTCTCTGTGTTCTCTCTCACCGAAAATAATAATAACACAAGTTCGCTAATGGCAGGAAAATCGTAAAACCTTCATTGCCGGTGTTCTATTATTCAGAGGAAGCAATTTAAAAGTGAACTTCAACATAAACGAAAATTAACGTAATGTATCTGGACAACAAAAATGTTTAATGTGATTAGAGAATATTTGAAGATCAGGTAAACCTGGAGAAAAAGATGACCAAAGACAATGAAGTGATCATTAACACACAAACCATTGTCTTAAGTCCTTCAACCAGACCCCACAACGTTGGCATCTAGTGCCACCTGGCACTGATATATTTTTTGTAGTGTGTGCAAAGTGTGGTTGTCATAGCTCCTGGCCCCTCCTCCTCCTCCATGAGCTTTATCAAACCTCTTCTTAAAGTTATGTATAGATACTGACAACTTTATGACTGAAGAAATACTTCCTAACATCCCTGTATCTCATCTGAGTTTTCAACTTCCAGCTGTGATCCCTTGTTCCTGTATCCCACCTCTGAATCATTCTGTCCTTATCCACCTTGTAAATTCCTCTCAGTATTTTATATGTCGTTATGATGTCCCCCTTATCCCTCTTGTCCTCCAGTGTCGTCACATTGATCTCGCTTAATCTCTCTTCGTAGACCATATCCCATAGCTACGGGACTAGTCTTGTTAAAAACCTTTGCACTTTTTCTAATTTCCTAACGTGTTTGATCAAGTGTGGGTTCCATATTGGTGCTGTATACTCGAATATGAGCCTGACGTACACAGTACACAGTGCCTTGAAGGTCTCCTTACTTAGATGTCGAAACACTATTCTTAGGTTTACTAGGCGCCCATGTGCTGCAGCAGTTATTTGATTGATGTGCGTCTCAGGAGATGTGCTCGGTATGATGCTAATCCCAAGATCATTTTCCTTGGGTGAGCTTTGCAGCCTTTGGCCTCCTAGGCTATACTCCGTCTGGAGTCTTCTTTGTTCTTCCCCATACATCATGACTTTGCATTCCAGAAGCTATTTGTCGAACCAGGCTTGCAGCCTATCCAGATCTTCTTGTAGGCTTACCTGATCCTCGTCCACTTGTATTCTCATTAGCTTCACTCGTCTGCGAACAGGGACACCACTGAATCTATCCCTTCTGTTATGTAATTCACATATACTAAAAACAGCACCGGACCAGGGACTAACCCTTGTGAACACATGCACCCACTCTGACACCTCACGTATCAACACACATTGTTACCTTCCTGTCAGGTATTCCCTGATCCACTGCAGTACTTTCCCTGTTTTTCCAGCCTGCTCAAGTTTTTCAACCAGTTGTATTTGTACCCACCTAATTGTACTTACCTAATTGTGGTTGCAGGGGTCGATTCACAGCTCCTGGCCCTGTCTCTTCACTAGTCGCTACTAAGTCCCTTCTCTCCCTCCTCCTTGATCTTTATCATACCTCTCCTTAAAGCTATGTATGGATCCTGCCTCTACTACATCATTTTCCAAACTATTCCGCTTCCTGACAACTCTATGACTGAAGAAATACTTCCTAACATCCCTGTGGCTCATCTGAGTCTTCAGCTTTCAGTTGTGACCCCTTGCTGTGTCCCATCTCTGAAACATCCTGTCCCTATCCACCTTGTCAATATCATGTCCCCCCCCCTTATCTCTCCAGTCCTCCAGTGTCGTCAGGTCGATTTCCCATAACCTCTCCTCGTAGGAGATGCCCCTTAGTTCCGGGACTAGTTTTGTTGCAAACCTTTGCATTTTAATTTCTTGACCAATATGGGTCTGACGTACACGGTGTACAGTCTTGAACGATACACACAAATGCATACCATTTCAGATACACACCTCAATGTACGCACGCACTGCACACACACACGGGGCCAGGAGGTATGAATCGACCCTTCCAACCAAATTAGGTGAGTACACACACACATATTGTGTGTGTGTATGTACTCACCTAATTGTACTCACCTAATTGTGGTTGCAGGGGTCGAGACTCAGCTCCTGGCCCCGCCTCTTCACTGATCGCTACTGGATCCTCTCTCTCTGCTTCCTGAGCTTTGTCATACCTCTTCTTAAAACTATGTATGGTTCCTGCCTCCACTACTTCACTTGCTAGGCTATTCCACTTGCTGACAACTCTATGACTGAAGAAATACTTCCTAACGTCCCTGTGACTCGTCTGAGTCTTCAGCTTCCAGTTGTGACCCCTTGTCCCTGTGTCCCCTCTCTGGAACATCCTATCTCTGTCCACCTTGTCTATTCCCCGCAGTATCTTGTATGTCGTTATCATGTCTCCCCTGACCCTTCTGTCCTCCAGTGTCGTCAGTCCGATTTCCCTTAACCTTTCCTCGTACGACATTCCCTTGAGCTCTGGGACTAGCCTTGTTGCAAACCTTTGTACTTTCTCTAACTTCTTGACGTGCTTGACCAGGTGTGGGTTCCAGACTGGTGCTGCATACTCCAGTATGGGCCTAACATACACAGTGTACAGTGTCTTGAACGATTCCTTATTAAGGTATCGGAACGCTATTCTCAGCTTTGCCAGGCGCCCGTATGCTGCACCGAGCACATCACTCCGGTGATGTGCTCGGTGTTATGGTCACCCCAAGGTCTTTCTCCCTGAGTGAGGTCTGTAGTCTTTGTCCACCTAGCCTATACTCTGTCTGCGGTCTTCTTTGCCCCTCCCCAATCTTCATGACTTTGCATTTGGCTGGATTGAATTCGAGAAGCCAGTTGCTGGACCACATGTCCAGCCTGTCCAGGTCTCTTTGCAGTCCTGCCTCATCCTCGTCCGATTTAATTCTTCTCATCAACTTCACGTCATCTGCGAACAGGGACACTTCAGAGTCTATTCCTTCCATCATGTCGTTCACATATATCAAAAATAGCACTGGTCCTAGAACTGACCCCTGTGGGACCCCGCTCGTAACAGGCGCCCACTGTGATACCTCTTCACGTACCATGACTCGTTGCTGCCTCCCTGTCAGGTATTCTCTTATCCATTGCAGTGCCCTCCCTTTTACGTGCGCCTGATCCTCCAGCTTCTGCACTAATCTCTTGTGGGGAACTGTGTCAAAGGCCTTCCTGCAGTCTAGGAAAACGCAATCTACCCACCCCTCTCTCTCGTGTCTTACTTCTGTTACCTTGTCATAAAACTCCAAGAGGTTTGTGATACAAGATTTGCCTTCCATGAACCCATGCTGGTTTTCATTTATAATCTTGTTCCTTTCCAGGTGTTCGACCACTCTTCTCCTGATAATCTTCTCCATGGCTTTGCACACAATACATGTCAGAGACACAGGTCTGTAGTTTAGTGCCTCGTTTCTGTTTCCTTTCTTAAATATGGGGACTACATTAGCTGTCTTCCATTTCTCAGGTAGTTGCCCAGTTTCAAGGGATGTGTTGAAGATTGTGGTTAGAGGCACGCACAGCATCTCTGCTCCTTCTCTAAGGACCCATGGGGAGATGTCCGGTCCCATCGCCTTTGAGGTGTCAAGGTCACTTAAGAGCTTCTTCACCTCCTCCTCAGTTGTTCGTATGTCATCCAACACTTGTTGGTATATTCCCTCTTGATGTTCCCTTCTGTGCTATCTTCCCACAGCCCTTCCTGTCTCTACTGTAAAAACTTCCTTAAATCTCCTGTTCAGCTCCTCACATACCTCCTGATCATTTCTTGTGAGTTCTCCACCTTCTGTCCTTAATCTGATCACCTGGTCTTTGACTGTTGTCTTCCTCCTGATGTGGCTATACAACAGTTTCGGGTCAGTCTTGATTCTCGATTCTATGTCATTTTCATACTGTCGCTGGGCCTCCCTCCTTACCTGTGCGTACTCATTCCTGGCTCTGCGACTGATCTCCCTATTTTCGTGTGTTCTCTGCCTTCTGTACTTTTTCCATTCTCTATTGCACTTTGTTTTTGCCTCCTTACACCGTCGGGTAAACCAGGGGCTCGTTCTGGTCTTCCCGTTGTTACTGTTGCCCTTGGGAATAAACCTTTCCACTGCCTCCTTGCATATTGTTGTTACATATTCCATCATTTCATTTACTGGCTTTCCTGCCAGTTCTCTGTCCCACTGGACCTCCCGCAGGAATGTGTGTGTGTGTGTGTGTGTGTGTGTGTGTGTGTGTGTGTGTGTGTGTGTGTGTGTGTGTGTGTGTGTGTGTGTGTGTGTGCGTGCGGTGCGTGCGTACATCGAGGTGAGTATCTGGGATTGTGTGTTTTTGTTTGCATGCAACGAGCTGTGCCTGCGGGGATCATGCATGTGAGAGAGAGAGAGAGAGAGAGAGAGAGAGAGAGAGAGAGAGAGAGAGAGAGAGAGAGAGAGAGAGAGAGAGAGAGAGAGAGAGAGAGAGAGAGAGAGAGAATATATTACTCATTTACATTTACAAGAGCAGAGTTATCAACTTTGCTATATAATATTCAAAAGATTCCACTGGTTTTAGCATCTGCTACATACTCTTAGATCCCAACCCATCCACCCGAAGTTTCGCTCAAGAAGGGTTTTATCGAGTCACGATAAAGTTCTACTTCAGCCAAACTTTGTCCTAATGGAGACCTGCTCCGCTATGTCTTCGCATATTAAGGATATTTATAGCAACTCTGCCTTTCATCCACCAATATAGATATGAAAGAGTATGTATAAACAGTGTGTAAGCAGACTTGCAGAGAGGTGACAAAAAGGCACAATACCGTGACTGGAACGATACACAAATAACCCGCACATAAAAGAGAGAAGCTTACGACGACGTTTCGGTCCGACTTGGACCATTGACAAAGTCGTCGTAAGCTTCTCTCTTTTATGTGCGGGTTATTTGTGTATTGCAGAGAGGTATACAGTGAGAGTGTAAGCAGACTTGTAGAGAGATAAACAGTGAGAGTGTAAGCAGACTTGCAGAGAGATAAACAGTGAGAGTGTAAGCAGACTTGTAGAGAGATAAACAGTGAAAGTGTAAGCAGACTTTCAGAGAGATAAACAGTGAGAGTGTAAGCAGACTTGTAGAGAGATAAACAGTGAAAGTGTAAGCAGACTTGCAGAGATAAACAGTGAGAGTGTAAGCAGACTTGTAGAGAGATAAACAGTGAGTGTAAGCAGACTTGTAGAGAGATAAACAGTGAGAGTGTAAGCAGACTTGCAGAGAGATAAACAGTGAGAGTGTAAGCAGACTTGCAGAGAGATAAACAGTGAGAGTGTAAGCAGACTTGCAGAGAGATAAACAGTGAGAGTGTAAGCAGACTTGTAGAGAGATAAACAGTGAGAGTGTAAGCAGACTTGCAGAGATAAACAGTGAGAGTGTAAGCAGACTTGCAGAGAGATAAACAGTGAGAGTGTAAGCAGACTTGTAGAGAGATAAACAGTGAGAGTGTAAGCAGACTTGCAGAGAGATAAACAGTGAGAGTGTAAGCAGACTTGCAGAGAGATAAACAGTGAGAGTGTAAGCAGACTTGCAGAGAGATAAACAGTGAGAGTGTAAGCAGACTTGCAGAGAGATAAACAGTGAGAGTGTAAGCAGACTTGCAGAGAGATAAACAGTGAGAGTGTAAGCAGACTTGCAGAGATAAACAGTGAGAGTGTAAGCAGACTTGCAGAGAGATAAACAGTGAGAGTGTAAGCAGACTTGCAGAGAGATAAACAGTGAGAGTGTAAGCAGACTTGCAGAGAGATAAACAGTGAGAGTGTAAGCAGACTTACAGAGATAAACAGTGAGAGTGTAAGCAGACTTGCAGAGAGATAAACAGTGAGAGTGTAAGCAGACTTGCAGAGATAAACAGTGAGAGTGTAAGCAGACTTGCAGAGAGATAAACAGTGAGAGTGTAAGCAGACTTGCAGATAGATAAACAGTGAGAGTGTAAGCAGACTTGCAGAGAGATAAACAGTGAGAGTGTAAGCAGACTTGCAGAGAGATAAACAGTGAGAGTGTAAGCAGACTTGCAGAGAGATAAACAGTGAGAGTGTAAGCAGACTTGCAGAGAGATAAACAGTGAGAGTGTAAGCAGACTAGCAGAGAGATAAACAGTGAGAGTGTAAGCAGACTTGCAGAGATAAACAGTGAGAGTGTAAGCAGACTTGCAGAGAGATAAACAGTGAGAGTGTAAGCAGACTTGCAGAAAGATAAACAGTGAGAGTGTAAGCAGACTTGCAGAGAGATAAACAGTGAGAGTGTAAGCAGACTAGCAGAGAGATAAACAGTGAGAGTGTAAGCAGACTTGCAGAGAGATAAACAGTGAGAGTGTAAGCAGACTTGCAGAGAGATAAACAGTGAGAGTGTAAGCAGACTTGCAGAAAGATAAACAGTGAGAGTGTAAGCAGACTTGTAGAGAGATAAACAGTAAGAGTGTAAGCAGACTTGCAGAGAGATAAACAGTGAGAGTGTAAGCAGACTTGCAGAGAGATAAACAGTGAGAGTGTAAGCAGACTTGCAGAGAGATAAACAGTGAGAGTGTAAGCAGACTTGCAGAGAGATAAACAGTGAGAGTGTAAGCAGACTTGCAGAGAGATAAACAGTGAGAGTGTAAGCAGACTTGCAGAGAGATAAACAGTGAGAGTGTAAGCAGACTTGCAGAGATAAACAGTGAGAGTGTAAGCAGACTTGCAGAGAGATAAACAGTGAGAGTGTAAGCAGACTTGTAGAGAGATAAACAGTGAGAGTGTAAGCAGACTTGCAGAGAGATAAACAGTGAGAGTGTAAGCAGACTTGCAGAGAGATAAACAGTGAGAGTGTAAGCAGACTTGCAGAGAGATAAACAGTGAGAGTGTAAGCAGACTAGCAGAGAGATAAACAGTGAGAGTGTAAGCAGACTTGCAGAGATAAACAGTGAGAGTGTAAGTAGACTTGCAGAGAGATAAACAGTGAGAGTGTAAGCAGACTTGCAGAAAGATAAACAGTGAGAGTGTAAGCAGACTAGCAGAGAGATAAACAGTGAGAGTGTAAGCAGACTTGCAGAGAGATAAACAGTGAGAGTGTAAGCAGACTTGCAGAGAGATAAACAGTGAGAGTGTAAGCAGACTTGCAGAAAGATAAACAGTGAGAGTGTAAGCAGACTTGCAGAGAGATAAACAGTGAGAGTGTAAGCAGACTTGCAGAGAGATAAACAGTGAGAGTGTAAGCAGACTTGCAGAGAGATAAACAGTGAGAGTGTAAGCAGACTTGCAGAGAGATAAACAGTGAGAGTGTAAGCAGACTTGCAGAGAGATAAACAGAGTGTAAGCAGACTTGCAGAGAGATAAACAGTGAGAGTGTAAGCAGACTTGCAGAGATAAACAGTGAGAGTGTAAGCAGACTTGCAGAGAGATAAACAGTGAGAGTGTAAGCAGACTTGCAGAGAGATAAACAGTGAGAATGTAAGCAGACTTGTAGAGAGATAAACAGTGAGAGTGTAAGCAGACTTGCAGAGAGATAAACAGTGAGAGTGTAAGCAGACTTGCAGAGAGATAAACAGTGAGAGTGTAAGCAGACTTGCAGAGAGATAAACAGTGAAAGTGTAAGCAGACTTGCAGAGAGATAAACAGTGAGAGTGTAAGCAGACTTGCAGAGAGATAAACAGTGAGAGTGTAAGCAGACTTGCAGAGAGATAAAACAGTGAGAGTGTAAGCAGACTTGCAGAGAGATAAACAGTGAGTGTAAGCAGTCTTGCAGAGAGATAAACAGTGAGAGTGTAAGCAGACTTGCAGAGAGATAAACAATGAGAGTGTAAGCAGACTTGCAGAGAGGTAAACAGTGAGAGTGTAAGCAGACTTGCAGAGAGATAAACAGTGAGAGTGTAAGCAGACTTGCAGAGAGGTAAACAGTGAGAGTGTAAGCAGACTTGCAGAGAGGTAAACAGTGAGAGTGTAAGCAGACTTGCAGAGAGGTAAACAGTGAGAGTGTAAGCAGACTTGCAGAGAGATAAACAGTGAGAGTGTAAGCAGACTTGCAGAGAGATAAACAGTGAGAGTGTAAGCAGACTTGCAGAGAGATAAACAGTGAGAGTGTAAGCAGACTTGCAGAGAGATAAACAGTGAGTGTAAGCAGACTTGCAGAGAGATAAACAATGAGAGTGTAAGCAGACTTGCAGAGAGATAAAACAGTGAGAGTGTAAGCAGACTTGCAGAGAGATAAACAGTGAGAGTGTAAGCAGACTTCCAGAGAGATAAACAGTGAGAGTGTAAGCAGACTTGCAGAGAGATAAACAGTGAGAGTGTAAGCAGACTTGCAGAGAGATAAACAGTGAGAGTGTAAGCAGACTTGCAGAGAGATCAACAGTGAGAGTGTAAGCAGACTTGCAGAGAGATAAACAGTGAGAGTGTAAGCAGACTTGCAGAGAGATAAACAGTGAGAGTGTAAGCAGACTTGCAGAGAGATAAACAGTGAGAGTGTAAACAGACTTGCAGAGAGATAAACAGTGAGAGTGTAAGCAGACTTGCAGAGAGATAAACAGTGAGAGTGTAAGCAGGCTTGCAGAGAGATAAACAGTGAGAGTGTAAGCAGACTTGCAGAGAGATAAACAGTGAGAGTGTAAGCAGACTAGCAGAGAGATAAACAGTGAGAGTGTAAGCAGACTTGCAGAGAGATAAACAGTGAGAGTGTAAGCAGACTTGCAGAGAGATAAACAGTGAGAGTGTAAGCAGACTAGCAGAGAGATAAACAGTGAGAGTGTAAGCAGACTTGCAGAGAGATAAACAGTGAGAGTGTAAGCAGACTTGCAGAGAGATAAACAGTGAGAGTGTAAGCAGACTTGCAGAGAGATAAACAGTGAGAGTGTAAGCAGACTTGCTGAGAGATAAACAGTGAGAGTGTAAGCAGACTTGCAGAGAGATAAACAGTGAGAGTGTAAGCAGACTTGTAGAGAGATAAAACAGTGAGAGTGTAAGCAGACTTGTAGAGAGATAAACAGTGAGAGTGTAAGCAGACTTGCAGAGAGATAAACAGTGAGAGTGTAAGCAGACTTGCAGAGAGATAAACAGTGAGAGTGTAAGCAGACTTGCAGAGAGATAAACAGTGAGAGTGTAAGCAGACTTGTAGAGAGATAAACAGTGAGAGTGTAAGCAGACTTGCAGAGATAAACAGTGAGAGTGTAAGCAGACTTGCAGAGAGATAAACAGTGAGAGTGTAAGCAGACTTGTAGAGAGATAAACAGTGAGAGTGTAAGCAGACTTGCAGAGAGATAAACAGTGAGAGTGTAAGCAGACTTGCAGAGAGATAAACAGTGAGAGTGTAAGCAGACTTGCAGAGAGATAAACAGTGAGAGTGTAAGCAGACTTGCAGAGAGATAAACAGTGAGAGTGTAAGCAGACTTGCAGAGAGATAAACAGTGAGAGTGTAAGCAGACTTACAGAGATAAACAGTGAGAGTGTAAGCAGACTTGCAGAGAGATAAACAGTGAGAGTGTAAGCAGACTTGCAGAGATAAACAGTGAGAGTGTAAGCAGACTTGCAGAGAGATAAACAGTGAGAGTGTAAGCAGACTTGCAGATAGATAAACAGTGAGAGTGTAAGCAGACTTGCAGAGAGATAAACAGTGAGAGTGTAAGCAGACTTGCAGAGAGATAAACAGTGAGAGTGTAAGCAGACTTGCAGAGAGATAAACAGTGAGAGTGTAAGCAGACTTGCAGAGAGATAAACAGTGAGAGTGTAAGCAGACTAGCAGAGAGATAAACAGTGAGAGTGTAAGCAGACTTGCAGAGATAAACAGTGAGAGTGTAAGCAGACTTGCAGAGAGATAAACAGTGAGAGTGTAAGCAGACTTGCAGAAAGATAAACAGTGAGAGTGTAAGCAGACTTGCAGAGAGATAAACAGTGAGAGTGTAAGCAGACTAGCAGAGAGATAAACAGTGAGAGTGTAAGCAGACTTGCAGAGAGATAAACAGTGAGAGTGTAAGCAGACTTGCAGAGAGATAAACAGTGAGAGTGTAAGCAGACTTGCAGAAAGATAAACAGTGAGAGTGTAAGCAGACTTGTAGAGAGATAAACAGTAAGAGTGTAAGCAGACTTGCAGAGAGATAAACAGTGAGAGTGTAAGCAGACTTGCAGAGAGATAAACAGTGAGAGTGTAAGCAGACTTGCAGAGAGATAAACAGTGAGAGTGTAAGCAGACTTGCAGAGAGATAAACAGTGAGAGTGTAAGCAGACTTGCAGAGAGATAAACAGTGAGAGTGTAAGCAGACTTGCAGAGAGATAAACAGTGAGAGTGTAAGCAGACTTGCAGAGATAAACAGTGAGAGTGTAAGCAGACTTGCAGAGAGATAAACAGTGAGAGTGTAAGCAGACTTGTAGAGAGATAAACAGTGAGAGTGTAAGCAGACTTGCAGAGAGATAAACAGTGAGAGTGTAAGCAGACTTGCAGAGAGATAAACAGTGAGAGTGTAAGCAGACTTGCAGAGAGATAAACAGTGAGAGTGTAAGCAGACTAGTAGAGAGATAAACAGTGAGAGTGTAAGCAGACTTGCAGAGATAAACAGTGAGAGTGTAAGTAGACTTGCAGAGAGATAAACAGTGAGAGTGTAAGCAGACTTGCAGAAAGATAAACAGTGAGAGTGTAAGCAGACTAGCAGAGAGATAAACAGTGAGAGTGTAAGCAGACTTGCAGAGAGATAAACAGTGAGAGTGTAAGCAGACTTGCAGAGAGATAAACAGTGAGAGTGTAAGCAGACTTGCAGAAAGATAAACAGTGAGAGTGTAAGCAGACTTGCAGAGAGATAAACAGTGAGAGTGTAAGCAGACTTGCAGAGAGATAAACAGTGAGAGTGTAAGCAGACTTGCAGAGAGATAAACAGTGAGAGTGTAAGCAGACTTGCAGAGAGATAAACAGTGAGAGTGTAAGCAGACTTGCAGAGAGATAAACAGTGAGAGTGTAAGCAGACTTGCAGAGAGATAAACAGTGAGAGTGTAAGCAGACTTGCAGAGATAAACAGTGAGAGTGTAAGCAGACTTGCAGAGAGATAAACAGTGAGAGTGTAAGCAGACTTGCAGAGAGATAAACAGTGAGAATGTAAGCAGACTTGTAGAGAGATAAACAGTGAGAGTGTAAGCAGACTTGCAGAGAGATAAACAGTGAGAGTGTAAGCAGACTTGCAGAGAGATAAACAGTGAGAGTGTAAGCAGACTTGCAGAGAGATAAACAGTGAAAGTGTAAGCAGACTTGCAGAGAGATAAACAGTGAGAGTGTAAGCAGACTTGCAGAGAGATAAACAGTGAGAGTGTAAGCAGACTTGCAGAGAGATAAAACAGTGAGAGTGTAAGCAGACTTGCAGAGAGATAAACAGTGAGTGTAAGCAGTCTTGCAGAGAGATAAACAGTGAGAGTGTAAGCAGACTTGCAGAGAGATAAACAATGAGAGTGTAAGCAGACTTGCAGAGAGGTAAACAGTGAGAGTGTAAGCAGACTTGCAGAGAGATAAACAGTGAGAGTGTAAGCAGACTTGCAGAGAGGTAAACAGTGAGAGTGTAAGCAGACTTGCAGAGAGGTAAACAGTGAGAGTGTAAGCAGACTTGCAGAGAGGTAAACAGTGAGAGTGTAAGCAGACTTGCAGAGAGATAAACAGTGAGAGTGTAAGCAGACTTGCAGAGAGATAAACAGTGAGAGTGTAAGCAGACTTGCAGAGAGATAAACAGTGAGAGTGTAAGCAGACTTGCAGAGAGATAAACAGTGAGTGTAAGCAGACTTGCAGAGAGATAAACAATGAGAGTGTAAGCAGACTTGCAGAGAGATAAAACAGTGAGAGTGTAAGCAGACTTGCAGAGAGATAAACAGTGAGAGTGTAAGCAGACTTCCAGAGAGATAAACAGTGAGAGTGTAAGCAGACTTGCAGAGAGATAAACAGTGAGAGTGTAAGCAGACTTGCAGAGAGATAAACAGTGAGAGTGTAAGCAGACTTGCAGAGAGATCAACAGTGAGAGTGTAAGCAGACTTGCAGAGAGATAAACAGTGAGAGTGTAAGCAGACTTGCAGAGAGATAAACAGTGAGAGTGTAAGCAGACTTGCAGAGAGATAAACAGTGAGAGTGTAAACAGACTTGCAAAGAGATAAACAGTGAGAGTGTAAGCAGACTTGCAGAGAGATAAACAGTGAGAGTGTAAGCAGGCTTGCAGAGAGATAAACAGTGAGAGTGTAAGCAGACTTGCAGAGAGATAAACAGTGAGAGTGTAAGCAGACTAGCAGAGAGATAAACAGTGAGAGTGTAAGCAGACTTGCAGAGAGATAAACAGTGAGAGTGTAAGCAGACTTGCAGAGAGATAAACAGTGAGAGTGTAAGCAGACTAGCAGAGAGATAAACAGTGAGAGTGTAAGCAGACTTGCAGAGAGATAAACAGTGAGAGTGTAAGCAGACTTGCAGAGAGATAAACAGTGAGAGTGTAAGCAGACTTGCAGAGAGATAAACAGTGAGAGTGTAAGCAGACTTGCTGAGAGATAAACAGTGAGAGTGTAAGCAGACTTGCAGAGAGATAAACAGTGAGAGTGTAAGCAGACTTGTAGAGAGATAAAACAGTGAGAGTGTAAGCAGACTAGCAGAGAGATAAACAGTGAGAGTGTAAGCAGACTTGTAGAGAGATAAAACAGTGAGAGTGTAAGCAGACTTGCAGAGAGATAAACAGTGAGTGTGTAAGCAGACTTGCAGAGAGATAAAACAGTGAGAGTGTAAGCAGACTTGCAGAGAGATAAACAGTGAGAGTGTAAGCAGACTTGCAGAGAGATAAACAGTGAGAGTGTAAGCAGACTTGCAGAGAGATAAACAGTGAGAGTGTAAGCAGACTTGCAGAGATACAGTGAGAGTGTAAGCAGACTTGCAGAGAGATAAACAGTGAGAGTGTAAGCAGACTTGTAGAGATAAAACAGTGAGAGTGTAAGCAGACTAGCAGAGAGATAAACAGTGAGAGTGTAAGCAGACTTGCAGAGAGATAAACAGTGAGTGTGTAAGCAGACTTGCAGAGAGATAAAACAGTGAGAGTGTAAGCAGACTTGCAGAGAGATAAACAGTGAGAGTGTAAGCAGACTTGCAGAGAGATAAACAGTGAGAGTGTAAGCAGACTTGCAGAGAGATAAACAGTGAGAGTGTAAGCAGACTTGCAGAGAGATAAACAGTGAGAGTGTAAGCAGACTTGCAGAGAGATAAACAGTGAGAGTGTAAGCAGACTTGTAGAGATAAAACAGTGAGAGTGTAAGCAGACTTGCAGAGAGATAAACAGTGAGAGTGTAAGCAGACTTGCAGAGAGATAAACAGTGAGAGTGTAAGCAGACTTGCAGAGAGATAAAACAGTGAGAGTGTAAGCAGACTTGCAGAGAGATAAACAGTGAGAGTGTAAGCAGACTTGCAGAGAGATAAACAGTGAGAGTGTAAGCAGACTTGCAGAGAGATAAACAGTGAGAGTGTAAGCAGACTTGCAGAGAGATAAACAGTGAGAGTGTAAGCAGACTTGCAGAGAGATAAACAGTGAGAGTGTAAGCAGACTTGTAGAGATAAAACAGTGAGAGTGTAAGCAGACTTGCAGAGAGATAAACAGTGAGAGTGTAAGCAGACTTGTAGAGATAAAACAGTGAGAGTGTAAGCAGACTAGCAGAGAGATAAACAGTGAGAGTGTAAGCAGACTTGCAGAGAGATAAACAGTGAGAGTGTAAGCAGACTTGTAGAGAGATAAACAGTGAGAGTGTAAGCAGACTTGCAGAGAGATAAACAGTGAGAGTGTAAGCAGACTTGCAGAGAGATAAACAGTGAGAGTGTAAGCAGACTTGTAGAGAGATAAACAGTGAGAGTGTAAGCAGACTTGTAGAGAGATAAAACACTTATGTCCATGTCAAGAACACTGACCTAAAGTTTTAATATACCAGACTACTAAACATACTGTTTATCAGGACTCTGGTTACTACGCTCTACATCTAATCAACTACTACTATAATGCACTAAATAATCTAGAAGTAATCTATATATAAACTAGTCATTAACAAAAGAGAAGAATATAATCTTAAATAGGTGATGAAATAATTGTATATTTTCATTTATCTTAAAGAGCAAGATAAGTCTATAATTCTACATCAACGCGGTCAATGCCACCTAATGTCAACAACATACTAATTCATAGCAATATACTATTTTTTTTTTAATTATCAAACCAAGCTTGGTTTTATAATACAACCAGTAACATGTTGCACATTTACTGACACACCATAATATAAATAAAATACCAATCACCAATCAAGGGCAAGCATACGACAAACCAAGGCTCCTCAAAACCTCGACAATAGAAACATATACTTTATATATACATACAACCAGTGTAGTACACAAAAGCAATCTGATCATGCAGATTTCTAGCATGAGATTAAACAACTGACTAAATCCAACACTTAATGAGTTGGTTTCACTTAAACTAGCAACCAACACACAGGTGTGATCGTCTGTGGCCCCATGTCTAATCTTTTCATTCCACGATCTTTTCAAAATACAATACTAAACATATAATAGCTATTAAAATTGGCCTAGACACTGTATAGAGCAAAGGCTTTCCTATCTGGTTTATCTGGATACCTTCCATATAAGAAATATCTACTACGAAGTTAGATCAAGCAGGAAGTTGAGCTATAACTGATCATCCCATACTTAACACTGCCAAAAACCATTTTGACTGATAATAATAGGTCCCAAAGAGTACAAAATACAAATACTCAAAAGACCCAGAAACTCTTACTTTTCGCATTATAAACTACTCAGATGAGAAAACTGTGTTGGAAAGCACAGACCGTCTAGTAGACTGTGACAGTGGCAGAATTCTTCAACTGCATCAGACAAATGCAGATATCACAAGTGGCTTCAAGGGCCAATGGAATGAAATACTTGTGTCTGTATAACCACTACATCCAGTGTGTGGTACATGAACCTATGTAATTATTACATCCAGTCTGTGGTACTTGAACCTATGTAATTATTACATCCAGTCTGTGGTACTTGAACCTATGTAATTATTACATCCAGTCTGTGGCACTTGAACCTGTGTAACTATTACATCCAGTCTGTGGTACTTGAACCTGTGTAACTATTACATCCGGCCTGTGGTGCATGAACATGCGTATTCAAGCCAGGTTAATTGCGGGTTACCCTGGCTTGACTACTAGTCATCCTGACTTAACTACAGGTCATTCTGACTTGACTGCGGGTCACCTTGACTTAACTACAAGTCACCCTGGCTTGCCCCACGCCAGAAGACCCAACACCAACGTCCCCACGGTGTAACGAGACACTATTCATTTTTTTCCCTATCAACTCTTGTGACGTCTTTCAGGAGCATGACTCCTGAAGGAGTCGTGGGGTCACGGGTGCCGAGGCAATGTGACCCTTGTGCCACGCGGGGGTAAAGGTCATAACGGCCAAGCACCTTCCCCCGGCCCACCTGCCTCAAGGTCATTAATATACCTGACGAGCTCGTTGCCAAATAATAAAAACATATTAATGGCACATAACCGAGGGCACTAAAGCGATCACCGGGACCACACGCACTTGGCTTCACCCTTCCCATTATTCTTGTACTCTCAAGGCAGGAGCGGCCAACATGCATGCTACTGCCTTCTGCTTTACTAGTCTTGCTTCAAACACCTTGATAATATACAAATAACCGTCCAAGTCGGACGTTTCAGTCACACTTGGCCCATTACAAAGTCACACTAACACAAAAGAGGGAGGGAGCCAGTATATATAGGCGAGGGTAATAAGGATGAGACCAAGAGAGGAAAAAAAAGTAGTGGTAGTGGTAAGGGTGGTAGTGGAAGTAGTAGCAGACGATAGTTCCTAATCTAGATAGAGGTAGGTAGTTTTTCTCAGCAGATAACTTCATTATGGACTGCGAAGCCATAGGCTGAGGCAACAGACACATGTGCAACGCCTGGGTACCTTTATTTGAAGATGTCTCACCAATCAGTGGGTCTAGATGAATCTTGAATAATTCAAATTCCTCAAGATTAAGTTACTAAATATCGGCTTCCATGGAGCCAGAGGGGCTGATTAGTTCATCTCTTACTGTCTTCGTATATCATCTCTGTATTTTACTGATAAAGCCACTGGTTGGCGGAATGCTTTCAAATGAAGATACCCAGGTGTTGTACATGTGTCTAATTCCTAATCTTGTCTGTACTGTATACCAATATTGTAATTATCGGTTATATGTTTTCCCCGTATACTACCATGTACTACCTTCTACTTTTCTGATGGAGTGAGGTCCGCCTAATATTTTCAGTAAATTTATTTGCCTAATTAGTTTTACACATGAACTTTTGCGATTCAGGCATGTAGCCCACTACTGAAAAAAAAAGGTGGATACCCCATGCTCAAAGTCCTCAGCGTTAACGTCAACCTTGGTCACCTTTAGTAGCCGCTAGTAGTTTCAGGTCGCCGCCCCCGCGGCCCAGGTTTCATATCAGGCATTTTTCTTGATGGCCTGATCACTCAGGCTGTTGGTGTTGGCCGTATGCGGTCCAATGTAAGCATCACAGTCCAGCTGATCACAAATAAACTGGAGGAACTTACGAAGTTTCCTCTTAGGCGTCTGTATGAAGGTAGGATGCTGAAAATTCTTGATCTTTTCAAACTTAATATTTAGTTTATTTGTTAACTTTCCAGTCCTGTCGACTACGCGCAAGTCTTTAAAGGCTACAACTCGCCTGTACACCAACAGACAACATAATCCCCAGAATTCTGTATGTGTACTGCATATAAAGAGAAATGCACCTCTCAGTCCCTTCAGCGCTCTCTCCTCCCTTCACTGACACTGTCCAATATTCCAGATATTCGTAATAAATTATTGTAACACAAGAGGGTGCGCTTCGAACACAAGGCAAGAGTGCTGAAACTAGAAAACCAGTACTGGAATCAGAAGACAGTGCTGAAACTAGCAAGCCAATATATTGGAATCAGGAAAAGACAGTGTTGAAACTAGCAGGCCAATACTGGAATCAAAACACAAGAATGCTGAAACCAGCACGCCAGTATTGGAATCAGAACAAGAGAGTGTTGAAACTAGCAAACCAGTACTGGAATCAGAACAAGAGAGTGCTGAAACTAGCAAGCCAGTACTGGAATCAGGAAAAGACGGTGTTGAAACTAGCAGGCCAATACTGGAATCAAAACACGAGAATGCTGAAACCAGCAAGCCAGTACTGGAATCAGAAATAGTGTTGAAACTAGCAAGCCAGTACTGGAATCAGAAATAGTGTTGAAACTAGCAAGCCAGTACTGAAATCAGAACAAGAGAATGTTGAAACCAGCAGTCCAGTACTGGAATCAGAACAAGGTAGTGTTGAAACTAGCAAGCCAGTACTGGAATCAGAAACTGTGCGTTGAAACTAGCAAGCCAGTACTGCAATAAGAACAAGAGTGTGTTTAAACTAGCAAGCCAGTACTTCAATCAGGACAAGAAAGCCAGTACTGGAATCATCGACAGTGACACTGAAGAACGACCGTGGCACTGAGGGACGACCATGGCACTGAAGGGACGATTGTGACGCTGCAGGAACGACCGTGGCACTAAAGGAACAACCGTAGCACCGAAGAGACGACCATGGCACTGAAGGAACTACCGTGACACTGAAGAACGACCTTGGCACTTAAGAATGACCATCGCACTGAAGGACGATCGTGGCACTGAAGAGGCGACCGTGGGACTGAAGAGACGACCGTGGCACTGAAGAACGACCATGGCACTGAAGAGACGACCATGGCACTGAAGAGACGACCATGGCACTGAAGAGACGACCGTGGCACTGAAGGAACGACCGTGGAACTGAAGGAACAACCGTGGCACTGAAGAAACGACCATGGCACTGAAGAACGACCATAGCACTGAAGGACGACCGTGGCGCTGAATAACGACCATGGCACTGAATAATGACCATGGCACTGAAAAACGAACATGGCGCTGAAGAACGACCATGATACTGAAGAATGACCATGGCACTGAAGAACGACCATGGTGCTGAAGAACGACCATGGCACTAAAAAAGTGATAGCCGAGGAACATGTAATGAACACTGAACAAAGAAATAATGAACAGGGAACAGCGAACAAAATGAACACTGAACAAAGAACGGACACCGAGCAGAGAATAAAATGAACGCTGAACAAAGAATGAACGCTAAAGTGAAAAAATCAACACTACCCAGTGAACAAAGAACAAATGTTGCAAAGAACAATGAAAAATGACTAAAGAATCAAGAACACTGAACAAATTACAACAAATAAACAGCGAACATTAAACGAAGAACAACGAACACTACCCAATGACTAAATAACAAATAATGAACGCTGTAAAGAACAAGGAAAACTAAGAAATTTACAACGAACGGCGAACATTCAACAAGGAACAATGAACAATGACCTCTGAACAATCACAATCAAACAAACAAACGCTTGACTAATAATACCTGGTTAACAGGGACTATCAACATGATAGTAGTCAGGGACTATCAACATGATAGTAGCCAGGGACTATCAACATGATAGTAGCCAGGGACTATCAACATGATAGTAGCCAGGGACTATCAACATGATAGTAGCCAGGGACTATCAACATGATAGTAGCCAGGGACTATCAACATGATAGTAGCCAGGGGCTATCAACATGATAGTAACCAGGGACTATCAACATGATAGTACCCAGGGACTATCAACATGATAGTAGCCAGGAACTATCCTTATGATAGTACCCAGGGACTATCAACAAGACTGTATCCAAGGACTATCAACATAATAGTACCCAGGGACTATCAACATGATAGTACCCAGAAACTAACCTTATGATAGTACCCAGGGACTATCAACATGATAGTACCTAGGCACTATCAACATGATAGAACCCAGAAACTATCAATATGGTAGTACCCAGAAACTATCCTTATGATAGTACCCAGGAACTACATGATAGTGCCCAGGAACTATCAACATGACAGTACCCAGAAATTATTAACATATTAATACCCACAAACTATCCTTATGATAGTACCCAGGAACTACATGATAGTGCCCAGGAACTATCAACATGATAGTACCCAGGAATTATCAACATAATAATGCCCACAAACTATCCTTATGATAGTACTCAGGAACTACATGATAGTGCCCAGGAACTATCAACATGATAGTACCCAGAAACTATCCTTATGATAGTACCCAGGAACTATCAACATGGTAGCACTCAGGACCTCTCATTTTGATAGTACCCAGGAACTATCAACATGAGAGTGCCCAGGAACTATCATAGGAGTACCCAAGGCTTACAAATTCTTCAGTTGTGCCCAGGGCAATGGCAGGGGTGAAGACCCATCAACTCACAGGTCACCACCAAGTTTGTCAAACGTACGAGAGTGAGATAGACAGCAATAGAAATTTCAACTCTCTGGTAAGTACAAATCCAAGGAGTGACAAGTGCAGGTGAGGGTTGTGTGCTGTGAGTGTTCTGTGGGTGGTGTGCTGTGGATGGTGTTCTGTGGGTGGTGTGCTGTGGGTGGTGTGCTGTGGATGGTGTTCTGTGGGTGGTGTTCTGTGGGTGGTGTTCTGTGGGTGGTGTGCTGTGGGTGGTGTGCTGTGGGTGGTGTGCTGTGGATGGTGTTCTGTGGATGGTGTTCTGTGGGTGGTGTGCTGTGGGTGGTGTTCTGTGGGTGGTGTGCTGTGGATGGTGTTCTGTGGATGGTGTTCTGTGGGTGGTGTGCTGTGGGTGGTGTTCTGTGGGTGGTGTGCTGTGGATGGTGTTCTGTGGATGGTGTTCTGTGGGTGGTGTGCTGTGGGTGGTGTTCTGTGGGTGGTGTGCTGTGGATGGTGTTCTGTGGATGGTGTTCTGTGGGTGGTGTGCTGTGGATGGTGTTCTGTGGATGGTGTTCTGTGGGTGGTGTGCTGTGGGTGGTGTTCTGTGGGTGGTGTGCTGTGGATGGTGTTCTGTGGATGGTGTTCTGTGGGTGGTGTGCTGTGGGTGGTGTGCTGTGAGTGGTGTTCTGTGGGTGGTGTGCTGTGGATGGTGTTCTGTGGATGGTGTTCTGTGGGTGGTGTGCTGTGGGTGGTGTTCTGTGGGTGGTGTTCTGTGGGTGGTGTTCTGTGGGTGGTGTGCTGTGGGTGGTGTGCTGTGGGTGGTGTTCTGTGGATGGTGTGCTGTGGGTGGTGTGCTGTGGGTGGTGTGCTGTGGGTGGTGTGCTGTGGATGGTGTGCTGTGGATGGTGTGCTGTGGGTGGTGTGCTGTGGATGGTGTGCTGTGGGTGGTGTGCTGTGGATGGTGTTCTGTGGATGGTGTTCTGTGGGTGGTGTGCTGTGGATGGTGTTCTGTGCATGGTGTGCTGTGGGTGGTGTTCTGTGGATGGTGTGCTGTGGGTGGTGTGCTGTGGATGGTGTTCTGTGGGTGGTGTGCTGTGGATGGTGTTCTGTACATGGTGTGCTGTGGGTGGTGTTCTGTGGATGGTGTGCTGTGGATGGTGTTCTGTGGATGGTGTTCTGTGGATGGTGTGCTGTGGGTGGTGTGCTGTGGGTGGTGTTCTGTGGATGGTGTTCTGTGGGTGGTGTGCTGTGGATGGTGTTCTGTGGGTGGTGTGCTGTGGATGGTGTTCTGTGGGTGGTGTTCTGTGGGTGGTGTGTTGTGGGTGGTGTGCTGTGGGTGGTGTTCTGTGGGTGGTGTGCTGTGGATGGTGTGTTGTGGATGGTGTTCTGTGGGTGGTGTGCTGTGGATGGTGTTCTGTGGATGGTGTTCTGTGGGTGGTGTGCTGTGCATGGTGTGCTGTGGGTGGTGTGCTGTGGATGGTGTTCTGTGGGTCGTGTGCTGTGGATGGTGTTCTGTGGATGGTGTTCTGTGGGTGGTGTGCTGTGGGTGGTGTTCTGTGGGTGGTGTGCTGTGGATGGTGTTCTGTGAATGGTGTGCTGTGGATGGTGTTCTGTGGATGGTGTTCTGTGGGTGGTGTGCTGTGGGTGGTGTGCTGTGGATGGTGTTCTGTGGGTCGTGTGCTGTGGATGGTGTTCTGTGGATGGTGTTCTGTGGGTGGTGTGCTGTGGGTGGTGTTCTGTGGGTGGTGTGCTGTGGGTGGTGTGTTGTGGGTGGTGTGCTGTGGGTGGTGTTCTGTGGTTGGTGTGCTGTGGATGGTGTGTTGTGGATGGTGTTCTGTGGGTGGTGTGCTGTGGATGGTGTTCTGTGGATGGTGTTCTGTGGGTGGTGTGCTGTGGATGGTGTGCTGTGGGTGGTGTGCTGTGGATGGTGTTCTGTGGGTGGTGTGCTGTGGATGGTGTTCTGTGGATGGTGTTCTGTGGGTGGTGTGCTGTGGATGGTGTTCTGTGGGTGGTGTGCTGTGGATGGTGTTCTGTGGATGGTGTGCTGTGGATGGTGTTCTGTGGATGGTGTTCTGTGGGTGGTGTGCTGTGGGTGGTGTGCTGTGGATGGTCTGTGGGTGGTGTGCTGTGGATGGTGTTCTGTGGGTGGTGTGCTGTGGGTGGTGTGCTGTGGGTGGTGTGCTGTGGGTGGTGTGCTGTGGATGGTGTTCTGTGGATGGTGCTCTGTGGGTGGTGTGCAGTGGATGGTGTTCTGTGGGTGTTCTGTGGGTGGTGTTCTGTGGGTGGTGTTCTGTGGGTGGTGTGCTGCGGGTGGTGTTCTGTGGGTGGTGTGCTGCGGGTGGTGTTCTGTGGGTGGTGTGCTGTGGGTGGTGTGCTGTGTCTTGTTGATAGTGTTCTGGTAGTGTGTTGATGGTGTTCTGGTAGTGTGTTGATGGTGTTCTGGTAGTGTGTTGATGGTGTTCTGGTAGTGTGTTGATGGTGTTCTGGTAGTGTCTTGTTGATGGTGTTCTGGTAGTGTGTTGATGGTGTTCTGGTAGTGTGTTGATGGTGTTCTGGTAGTGTCTTGGTGGTGGTGCGGTGGTAGTGTGTTGATGGTGTTCTGGTAGTGTCTTGGTGGTGGTGTGGTGGTAGTGTGTTGATGGTGTTCTGGTAGTGTCTTGTTGATGGTGTTCTGGTAGTGTCTTGTTGATGGTGTTCTGGTAGTGTGTTGATGGTGTTCTGCTAGTGTCTTGGTGGTGGTGCGGAGGTAGTGTGTTGATGGTGTTCTGGTAGTGTCTTGGTGGTGGTGGTGCGTTGGTAGTGTGTTGATGGTGTTCTGGTAGTGTCTTGGTGGTGGTGCGTTGGTAGTGTGTTGATGGTGTTCTGGTAGTGTCTTGGTGGTGGTGTGGTGGTAGTGTGTTGATGGTATTCTGGTAGTGTCTTGGTGGTGGTGTTCTGGTACTGTGTTAATGGTGTTCTGGTAGTGTGTTGATGGTGTTCTGGTAGTGTGTTAATGGTGTTCTGGTAGTGTGTTGATGGTGTTCTGGTAGTGTCTTGCTGATGGTGTTCTGGTAGTGTGTTGGTGGTGTTCTGGTAGTGTCTTGTTGATGGTGTTCTGCTAGTGTCTTGGTGGTGGTGCGGTGGTAGTGTGTTGATGGTGTTCTGGTAGTGTCTTGGTGGTGGTGTGGTGGTGGTGTGGTGGTGGTGTGGTGGTAGTGTGTTGATGGTGTTCTGGTAGTGTCTTGTTGATGGTGTTCTGGTAGTGTTGATCGTGTTCTGGTAGTGTCTTGGTGGTGGTGTGGTGGTAGTGTGTTGATGGTGTTCTGGTAGTGTCTTGTTGATGGTGTTCTGGTAGTGTGTTAATGGTGTTCTGGTAGTGTGTTGATGGTGTTCTGGTAGTGTCTTGCTGATGGTGTTCTGGTAGTGTGTTGGTGGTGTTCTGGTAGTGTCTTGTTGATGGTGTTCTGCTAGTGTCTTGGTGGTGGTGCGGTGGTAGTGTGTTGATGGTGTTCTGGTAGTGTCTTGGTGGTGGTGTTCTGGTAGTCTTGGTGGTGGTGTTCTGGTAGTGTGTTGATGGTGTTCTGGTAGTGTCTTGTTGATGGTGTTCTGGTAGTGTCTTGGTGGTGGTGTTCTGGTAGTGTCTTGGTGGTGGTGTGGTGGTAGTGTGTTGATGGTGTTCTGGTAGTGTCTTGGTGGTGGTGTGGTGGTAGTGTGTTGATGGTGTTCTGGTAGTGTCTTGGTGGTGGTGCGGTGGTAGTGTGTTGATGGTGTTCTGGTAGTGTCTTGGTGGTGGTGTGGTGGTAGTGTGTTGATGGTGTTCTGGTAGTGTCTTGGTGGTGGTGCGGTGGTAGTGTGTTGATGGTGTTCTGGTAGTGTATTGTTGATGGTGTTCTGGTAGTGTGTTGATGGTGTTCTGGTAGTGTCTTGTTGATGGTGTTCTGGTAGTGTGTTGATGGTGTTCTGGTAGTGTCTTGGTGGTGGTGCGGTGGTAGTGTGTTGATGGTGTTCTGGTAGTGTCTTGGTGGTGGTGGTGCGTTGGTAGTGTGTTGATGGTGTTCTGGTAGTGTCTTGGTGGTGGTGTGGTGGTAGTGTGTTGATGGTGTTCTGGTAGTGTCTTGGTGGTGGTGTGGTGGTAGTGTGTTGATGGTGTTCTGGTAGTGTCTTGTTGATGGTGTTCTGGTAGTGTCTTGGTGGTGGTGTGGTGGTAGTGTGTTGATGGTAGTGTCTTGGTGGTGGTGTGGTGGTAGTGTGTAGTGTCTTGGTGGTTGTGTTCTAGTAGTGTGTTGATGGTGTACTGGTAGTGTCTTGGTGGTGGTGTGGTGGTAGTGTGTTGATGGTGTTCTGGTAGTGTCTTGGTGGTGGTGCGGTGGTAGTGTGTTGATGGTGTTCTGGTAGTGTCTTGTTGATGGTGTTCTGGTAGTGTCTTGGTGGTGGTGTGGTGGTAGTGTGTTGATGGTGTTCTGGTAGTGTCTTGGTGGTGGTGCGGTGGTAGTGTGTTGATGGTGTTCTGGTAGTGTCTTGGCGGTGGTGTGGTGGTAGTGTCTTGTGGGTGATCGTACGCGTGACGCATGAAGGCTTGATCCCAGGAAGGATTGATTGTACAAGTGAGTCATGAAGGATGGTGGTGGGCAGGGGTGTAGTGACTGCAAGGTGGAGAGCAGGGGTGTAGCTGCCGCGACCAAGGGTGTAGCGGCGGCAAGGTGGTGGAGTGCATCATGGGTGACGTGTGGCACGGGGTCGTCCAGTGTTGGTAGTCCCTACTCGTCTTTCGGTGGCTTTATAACCCTACGCATGTTGTTTTAATTGTCATTACTGGTAATTAAGTCTCATAATTGCCAGACGCGATATCAATGTTGCATTCTTAAATACACACACACACACGTGAATTGTGAAGGATTTGGAATGACTGTCGTGATGAGTCGTCAAAACCTGAGCTAGACTGGCAGCCTCGTCATGACATATTACCAGCATCACCTATCTCTATTCACTTTTATCAGTTGTCTTAGTTGATAAATAGTCTCCTCTTTCCCCTACATCATTAATACTTGGTTGTATGCAAAGCTTCATCACGACTTATAAAGGCCTACTCTCTACAAAGAGCGGAAGGCTATCTAAAGCAAAGCTCACTGAGCATTTGACAATGTAATGAGAAAGGATGGCATCTACAGACATAAAGCCAAGACTAAGATTCATATTAGGAAAGTTGTATATAAGGGATATTTCAACAAGACGGCATTTGCGAAGGCTAGAAGAGGGGTAGACAGTTTTAGCAGAGGACCAGTCAATAGGATGATATGCGTTTTCTTCAGTATCGTTGACAATAAATTATTTAGCTACAATCTCTCTATATATCTTCCATCATGTTTCCTAATACACTTTATCTTACATAAATATAAAGTAATGTACTTGTCTTTGATATAGGTCCCATATCAATCACACACTAACAGGCAAAGAGAATTACGAACAAGAGCTAGAAGAGACTATATTAAACAAAACTAGATAAAATAAAGACGTGGATCATGAGAATGGTGAATATTATATTTCCTGAGGGATATCATATAATAATAAGAGGGAGGTATGGAGAAGTACGTCACTCACTGTAGTCGGATATTTTTAGACTCAATTACCCAACCAACCAGCCCAAAAAACGAGGCAAATAATTATAACAGGAAAATGTGTATTTAATTTTCTAATAAAACACAAACAGTAGCATTACTAAACCAAAATCAAACCTTAAAGTAAAACACAAAGTAACCTAACCCATGGCCCTGGCGCCTGTACTGTTTCTCAATCTTACAGTAGACACATCATTCTCGGCCACACGAAAACAAGCATGAATGTTGCTGTCGTAGAAGAAAAGAAACATTGTAGAAGATAATAAAGTCTTCCAGTGTCCAATGTAAAATATCTTGATGTTCAATGTTGACAAATTCCAACAAATCAGACATAATGAGAATCAAACCATACCCCCGGCCGGGATTGAACCCGCGGTCATAGAGTCTCAAAACTCCAGCCCGTCGCGTAGAAATATACCTAGTTGGATGAATCTTATTGTGGCTAGCTGGTCTAGTGGCTAACGCGACGGGCTGGAGTTTTGAGACTCTATGACCGCGGGTTCAATCCCGGCCGGGGGTATGGTTTGTTTGCAATCGTGTCATTACGATTTCTTGAGTCATAATGAGAATGCAGAACTCGAAATACAGAGTAAAAAATACAAGAGCACCATCTTATGAACGAAAGGAACTTGTAAAAGACAAAGCACACAATAAGGTAAATGTCATGAATCCCAGGAAAATCATAGGGTGCATAGAGAGAACTTTCAAAAGAAGAGAAATATGGTTAATGGTGATAATATTTAAATCACTTGTGTTCTCAAGTCTAAAATATTTTTTTCCGTCCACAGCTCCATTCATGGCAGGAGATATATCCAAGATGGAAAATTTACAAAGATCTTTTACTGCCTACATAAAGCCAGCACTGTGTTAACATCAGTGACCCAAGACTCTTCATCATACTACCAGAAGGTATAAAAAATATTGCAGAACGAGTGTAGAAGTCTTCAAGAAGAAACTCGATCACTACCTCTGCAAAGTGCCAAATCTGGTAGGCTAGTGATGCTGCTATGTGAGCCATCAGGTCGCCATCAGCAACAACCAAGTTGAACAGGCAGTCAGCAAGGAAGAAACTGATATGCTTATTAAAACAACATAACTGATGTGACTATTAGATAACAACTGATGTAAAAAATACTTTTTCACGAACAATGCAGGTCTTGCTACATTAATAATCTTACACTGCAAGTAAATAGAGAGGACACGAACAATGCAGGTCCTGCTACTTTAATAATCTTAACTGAAATTATTCAGAGAGGACACAAACAATGTAGGTCCTGCTACTTTAATCTTACACTGCAAATAAACAGAGAGGATACGAATAATACAGGTCCCGTTACTTTAATAATCTTACACTGCAATTAAACAGAGAGGACATGAACAATGCATGTTCAGATACCTTAACAACCTAACACTGCAAGTAAACAGAGAGGGCTCGAAGAATGCAGGTTTTGCTACCTTAAAAATCTTACACTGAAAGTAAACAGAAATGAGGCCACAAACAATGAAAGTACTGCGACACATTGACTTCAGCAGTCCTACGGTGCATTTTAAAGAAGGGCGTAACCACATATAGTACAAATACTGCCACCTTATCAACATTCCTCCTAGATGATACCTTCCATGAGGACCACACAAGCAGCTGCAAGGAAAGGCAGTCACCTGCCAACCCACCCTTCACCTGTCGCTCACCTCTGAACATCACCATCTCCACACCACAGATATCAGAACTCAATAGTTAATCACAAGCAAGATACGAAAGCTTAATTGCCAGTTGGGAGCACTATGAAGAGAGCCGTATAGTTCACAACTGAAGAGATTAAATAGGATTAACAGCTTGTCGTGAGCAGTTTCGTCTGGCCTAACAGCCAGCCACGGGATGCGATTTAAAGGATTATCTCAAAATTTTCTCAGTCCACTCACAATCCAAGAACAACAATGAAATATAGTTATGTAATGAAAGAAAAGACACTCGTTGCAGAGCAAGTTTTTATTGGGACACCGTCTTGCTCTGTGCAGAGCTTAACCAAGCCACACTGATTGTTTCGTCAAAAACTGAGTCCTGACACGGGTCTGAAGATCTCGAAGATGTCTATATATATATATAATTCAGCTGTTCTGTGGCCGCGATCAGGGTCTTGCTGTAGTCCCTGTGCGTTCCACGGGAAAATATTTTATGTACAACAACGGATTAAGGCCATCAGGTCCCCATCCACCAAGCTACAGAGCGAAAACTTCTCAATTTAAAAGCTTGCTCTGCAACGGATGAAACATAAATTGCAAATAAATATCCAGAGTTACTCACCTTAACTCTGTTGGGGCCCTAGTGCCCACGCCTGGTGTGTGTCCATGTGTTCTTGCATGTAACCGTCCACAGGATGGTTACTGGGTGACCAACAAACTAACAGCCTCGTTGGCAAAGTCTAATCTAAATCTAAATCTGTCTGTCTCTTCATTGTGGCAGCAGTACGCTATCTGGATTCATAATCATGCAAATTCTTAGGTACTTTAGATGAACTAGTTCACATTATTTTACATATTTTTAGCGAGGTCAGGTCAGGCTGCTATTAACTTTCGGTGGAAAAAATGGGAAAAAACATATAACTGTATTTCACCGTTCTGTTTTACCTTGGCAGTGAAGCCTTTAAGTGGGGGAGGGGGGTGCCTTACTGCCAATGATCTTTTGATCTAATGAATTGGACCTACCTTCTCCATCCTTGAATCAAGTCTGATTATCTTTGGCTTCCCCAGACGTTCTATAACTCTTACAAGTCACGCACCTCTCCAGGAATATAACATTAAGAAGTGACGGCAAATATTCCGGATATTCACTTTATTAGTTTCCTGCAGAGGTAAGACTGAATCTCCTGCAGAAGACTGAGATTCCTGCAGAAGTAAGGCTTTGTTTTAGCAACATTACCTGAATGCAGAGTTAAGGATTTCTTAAGTAAGGTGTATGAGCACATGTTACCTGGCTAACTTAAGCAAGTGTCGTACCATTTAAAGTTAGAGAGAGAGAGTGAAAGAAAAAGAGAGAAATGTGCCGCGATCATTTACTGCCAAAATAGAGCCAATAAAACATTCAAACTACTGAGAGAGAGAGATACCCTTATAATATATACATATAAGATAGATACCTGATAAAATAATATATACATACAAGGTACTTCAGTACCTGGTCCTGAAAAAACAGGCGAGCTATGGGCACATATGTCAACATGCGAGGCCCAAGACTCTTCAACTTGCTACCAACAGATATCGAACATATCGCCAGAATGAAAGCAGAAATTTTCAAGATGAAACTGGGTCACTTCTTTCTCCAAGTACCAGATCAATAAGGCTGTATAGGCCAGCTGGTCACTAATAGCAATAACCTGGTAGAACTGGCAAGCAAGAAGGAAGCCTGGCCTCAAGCCTGCCTGGGACGGTAGGGAAACCCTTGAAATCGGCCACAGATAAGTTATGAGTGATATAGTGGTGGTGGCAGTGTGGTATTAATGGTGGAAGGTGGTGGTAGATGGTAGTAATGGTGTCAGATGGAGGAAAATAATGAAAGTGATGGTGGAAGATGATGATTTTTACCAGTGACCTGTTTCGAGAGTTTTTCCTACCCAGGTGGCTCGGCCTGCAACAGGCTTATAAATAAACTGTGGCATACTAAGAGTATGTTATATTTTATTCGGTGTATGTCACACACCCATACAGGTATGCCATCTCGACCAGCGAACTACACGCTAAGAGTATAACGAGCGGGGACCGTATGTTATACTAGCACCTTGGTTCAACCCAGCCAATCACAAGGAAGCCCGCCAAAGTTGCGAAGCGATGCTGGACATTCGTGAAGCAACACTGGCACACTTATCTCCGAGTCTAGTCGAAGACACCTCAACCACATTCCCCAGCACACTTCCTCAACCACCTTCCCCAACACTCTTTTTCAATCACCTACCCCAACACACCACTTCAACCACCTTCCCCAACACACCTCTTCAACCACCTTCCCCAACACACCTCTTCAACCACCTTCACCAACACACCTCCTCAACCACCTTCCCCAACACACCCGCCCAAGAAAGCGACCTCGGAATTCTTCTCAAATTGAATATTGAACTTGACATTTACAATGGTGGCTGCTCTCATCTGCATGAGTTAATAACATTTTCTCGTGCGTAAAACTGATCCCAGAGAGAGATAATCTCGAAACTTAACAGAATCTCCATGGAGATTCATATCTTACACCATTATTGTATGGCGGAAGGTAGAGGGAGGTGGAGTAAAGAAAGTGGAGGTGGAGTGGAGGATGGAAGTAGGGTGAAGGATGGAAGTGGGGTAGAGGATAATGAGTGGAGGATGGAGGTGGGGTGAAGGATAGAGGCAGAATGGAGACTGGAAAAAAGTAGATACATGAGGTCAAGGGAGATTAAGGGATGTCTCGTGGGCGACAGGAACAGAAAGACAAGGAAAAAAAAGACGAGGAGAAGGAGGAAGAGAAGGCAGCGTCGTGTAGAAGGGAAATGCGTCATATGTAGATGCAGGAGAAGGGAATAATTTTTAATAGTTACTGAACATTTTGACCTATGAGGTCATCCACGGCTGTTATCAATACATATGCATAGCCATTCATATATACACCAACATTCACAAGCTAAATATTAACCCTCAAATACTAAAGCCAATCCCACTTACAAGTACACACAAAAAAATAAATGTTATCATACAAAGTCAATAAATAACATCACTAAACACGAATCGTTAACATCAAAAGACCCCTTAAAATTTCCTCGAGGTCCCTGCAGGTACCTCTGTAATTTATTATAATAAAAACACGGTGCGAGCGAAAAAGTTGAATCCATGCATACTTTAATTGTACTTCACAATCTCACAAGTCTCACACACATACATAGGGACAAAAGCACCTGCAAGCATGTAACTAAAGCTGAGACGTGTTTGTACTAGTCTTAAATTACAGAGAAGCTTTTAGTGACAACTCTTGTTACAAGAGGGAGGAGCACTCACATCCTGCTGAGCCCTATATAACTTGGCCATCTGCATGGATTAGGGGACCAACCTCTTCCCAAACTCATGCCAACATACTCGAAGTCACTACAAGGCTGTATGAGTTGTATCATGTACTTGCAGAAAAAAAGATTATTGGTAAACCATACCCCCGGCCGGGATTGAATCCGCGGTCATAGAGTCTCAAAACTCATTACGATTTCTTGAGTCAAGATTATTGGTATTACTGTTATTATTATTATTATACAGGGAGCTTGATACAGCAGCCTTCACTCAGCATGCGCTCTTTCATTACACGAACCACGGCAGCTCATGGGCATCGACAGAGGCTAATTAACAGCCTTATGTCGGCCGTTTGGTTTATTTACACAGCACCAGAACCACTTGGTTATTCAGTGCATTAAACATATTTTGTTTTCAATATTATCATTTACACAATCATTATCACCTTGCTACTGTCGCATTATAAATGATATACAATACCGACCTCATCTCCATGATATTACTGTACACCTCACTCTCAAGTACATAAGTATCTGGTCATATGCTTCTGCTTTAGGAAAGAGACTGATTTCACTCTGCACCAAAGCTGATGGACTTGTTACATCACATTACTTCTCTACCTCGTTTACTTTGTGTTCCACCAAGGCTGATGTCTCCTGTATTCGTTCGACTTATGGAGCCTGCAGCGCAGACGAAACCTTTCGTCAATAAAAATTCCTAGTGTTGCATGTGCGTGTCTTATTCATGCCATGGGTTCTAACCTCACCAGTACTGTGGTTCATTAAAATTATTTTTCACATTCTGCAATCCATATCCATAATTCTTTGTGGCACAGGCCGTGCCAGCAAATTTAGAGGAGCAAATAGCCCCACTATGCCGAAATAGTTGTTGTGTCCATAATAAGGCAAGCATTCTTCAGGGAGAGTGGCACCCCTCTCAGAGAAGTCCCTACCCCTAGGCAGAAACCACTCAAACCTCACCACCACGTTAACGTGACCCAGTGACTAGGGGTTGTGCTGGGCGTGGATACTAACAACTTCAAAGGAGGAGGCCAACATGGTATGAAAGATAAAATGAAGTAGGAAGCCAGTGTCTTATAGAGGAGAAGGGCAACGTAGTATGGAGGAGTAGGAGGAAGAGAAGGGAGTAGGCCAGCGTCATATAAAAATATAGGAGCAGAAGGAATAGAAAGGGGTATGCAGTGGCATATGGGAAAGCAGGAGCAGAAGGAAGAGAAGGGGTCAGAGCAGTGTCATATAGAAAAGTACGAGCAGAAAGAAGAATGAAAAATAGGGCAGTGTCCCATTAAGGAGTTTGAAGGAAGAGGAGGGAAACAATACAGCGTCGTAAGGAGGAGCAGGAGCAAGAGGAAGATGAGAGGGAAAATGCAGCGTCGTATGAAGGAGAAGGATGAGGAGGAGGAAGAAGAGAGAGCCAAGAGCAAGGACAACACCTGAAACAACAGACGTCAACCTACATGTCTCTCAACCCAGTAATTTCAATCCCTGAACCTCATCTGCATATTCAAGACTGCCAATTAGGAAAACCTAGAAGGCACTATTACGAGTGGCCAGGCTTCGTTATGTTCACTTTTCCATTGTCACATATCTTGAGGCTCTCACCTACAGGGTCATTACTTCACTTCGTAAACTCAAGAATGCTCATTACATCACTACCTCACTATGTTTAAGTCGGCGCCTTTTTCCTATTGAATTTTGTTTTTATTACCAACAAATTATAAACACTTGAAAGGTCGAAGTACACACAAGTCGTGTTGAGGGTTGAATACACTTCACTAGTGTCACTGATGCCTTCACTCGTGTCTTTAGATGATACCTCCACTCGTATCTCTGGTTGATATTTTCACTCGTAGCTCTGGTTGATATCCCCACTCGTATCTGGCTGATGCTTCCACTGTATCTCTGGTTCATACTTCTACTCGTATCTCTGGCTGATACTTTCATTTGTCTCAAGAAATCGTAATGACACGATTGCAAATAAACCATACCCCCGGCCGGGATTGAACCCGCGGTCATAGAGTCTCAAAACTCCAGCCCGTCGCGTTTATTTGCAATCGTGTCATTACGATTTCTTGAGTCATGTTGACGGCAGTGAAGGGACTTGAGCTAGAGTTCGTCACGGCCACGCTAGCTGGAGATTCGTCTGTAAAAACTTGCATTTGTGGTCACAGAGGTGCCTGTGCTAACTTTCCTATGGTGTAGAAATATACCTAGTTGGATGAATCTTATTGTGGCTAGCTGGTCTAGTGGCTAACGCGACGGGCTGGAGTTTTGAGACTCTATGACCGCGGGTTCAATCCCGGCCGGGGGTATGGTTTATGCTTTCATTTGTACCTCTAGCTGATATCTCCACTTGTATCTCTGGTTGATACTCCCACTTGTATCTCAAGCTGATATCTCTGCTTGTATCTCTGGCTGATATCTCCACGCGTGCGTCTATTTGACACCTGGACAAAAAACGTGTGAGGCCAGCACGACTTGATGAACTATACAGGCAGACGCCACACTAAACATGATAAGCCTCGTCGACTTCTGAAGCCACAAGTCCTCACTTATCGCCTGATACTTCAGATAAAAACAAAAGATCAAAGGAAAGGTAAGATAAAGGTAAATTGTCAAGACAAAATAATAAAAATGTGGTACATCTGTACTGATAAAATGAAGACACCGGCAAGATGCAGTAATAAAATTTATCTGTGGAGCTATCGACCAGGAAAGATAATTATTTACTGTGGAATCCAGATGCTGTACTATCGACATTAGTAAAGAACAAAATTCACTAAACAGAGCAAGCTTTTATTGGAACATTGTTTCGCACTGTGTACACCTTTATACAGCACTGTTAAAGTTATATACAAAGTGATGCTTCATCACACTCGAAGCTAATTACTTATTAACTGTAGAAAGAAATTAAATTTTTCTGACATTATACGTAGGAACATAAGGAAAAAGGAGCGCTGCAGCAAACCTACTGGCCCCACGCTAGGCACGTCGAAGTCACACCCACTCATGTACGAAGATAATCATGGTTTAGAAAAACACGTAAGCAAACACTAGGATATATTTATTAGAAAACGTTTCGGTCCTGAGACCTTGATCACTTATAACATACAGAGATTAAAAGAGAGTGTATATAGGTGGAGAGTGAGGTGTGAGTGACGCATGATCACTATGCGTCACTCACACCTCACTCTCCGATTACATATACTATAGGAGTACTCTCGTCTCACTATAGTACACCCGTGCCACCACCCACCACAAGGTGGTCACCACCCACCACAAGGTGGTCACCACCCACCCCAGGGCAGTCACCACCCACCACAGGGCAGTCACTACCCACCACAGGGTGGTCACCACCCACCACAGGGTGGTCACCACCCACCACAGGGTGGTCACCACCCACCACAGGCTGGTCACCACCCACCACAGGCTGGTCACCACCTACCAGAGGGTGGTCACCACCCACCACAGGGTGGTCACCACCCACCACAGGGTGGTCACCACCCACCCCAGGGCAGTCACCACCCACCCCAGGGCAGTCACCACCCACCACAGGGCAGTCACCACCCACCACAGGGCAGTCACCACCCACCACAGGGCAGTCACCACCCACCACAAGGTGGTCACAACCCACCCCAGGCCAGTCACCACCCGCCCCAGGGCAGTCGCCACCCATCACAGGGTGGTCACCACCCACCACAGGGCAGTCACCACCCACCACAAGGTGGTCACCACCTACCCCAGGGCAGTCACCACCCACCACAGGGTGGTCACTACCCACCACAGGGTGGTCACTACCCACCACAGGGTGGTCGCCACCCACCACAGGGTGGTCGCCACCCACCACAGGGTGGTCACCACCCACCACAGGGTGGTCACCACCCACCACAGGGTGGTCACCACCCACCACAGGGTGGTCACCACCCACCACAGGGTGGTCACCGCCCACCACAGGGTGCTCACCACCCACCAGAGGGCGGCACCACCCACCAGAGAGCGGCACCACCCACCAGAGGGCGGCACCACTCACCAGAGGGCGGCACCACTCACCAGAGGGCGGCACCACCCACCAGAGGGCGGCACCACCCACCACAGGGTGGTCACTACCCACCAGAACGCGGCACCACCCACCAGAGGGCGGCACCACCCACCAGAGGGGCGGCACCACTCACCAGAGGGCGGCACCACTCACCAGAGGGCGGCACCACCCACCAGAGGGAGGCACCACCCACCAGAGGGCGGCACCACTCACCAGAGGGCGGCACCACCCACCAGAGGGCGGCACCACCCACCAGAGGGCGGCACCACCCACCAGAGGGCGGCACCACCCACTACCTAATATAAGAAGTATCATCCATGAATCACGGAAAATATCTACATATCAGAGCATTTTTTTGCGGCCGTAAATGTCACTGACAATAAGCCCAGGAGGCAGTGACTGCCACTGCCTCAGTGTCTAGCAAGGTGATAGGTAGGGGACGTAAGTTATACGTGGGGAAGCAGGTGATAGGGAAGTGAAATGGGTGTCAGGGATGGTAGCGGTGACTTAATATGAAAAAAAAAAAGATTGGTGTCTGGCTATAACCAGACTATTGCTACACTCCATCACTACCACTACCCTCCAATACCATCACCACCCTCCATCACTACCACTACCCTCCAATACCATGACCACCCTCCAATATCATCATCAACCTCTATCACCATCACCACATCTCCATATTGTTTCATACTATGGAACAATGCTCTTCTCCAGACTGAGGGACTGACCACCTCAAAACTTTAAGGGTGATGGACTGATTACATCGTCTTCAAGTATCTTCTGCTTCTATCAACTTTTCTGTACTTGACTGAAGAAGCCTACTGTGTAGGCGAAACGTTTCATAATAAAGATACCTAACTGTTGCATATGTGTCTTACCTAACAACCTGTCGGTATTTTATACCATTTTAATGTTCACCACCCTCCATCACTACCACTACCCTCCAATACCATCACCACCCTCCATTACCATCACCACCCTCCCTCACCATCACCACCAAGACGTTTCACCAACCCGTGGGTTCAACAGTACAATGCAAAGATGATATACTAGGAGAGTAGATCCTAGTACCTACGACCTATTTGCTTAGCAACGACCCAACACTTGTGCATGACCAACTTCCATTTGTGGGTCCCGTCCACCTATGAAGTGACTTATAACTGCAGCACCTCATCTGACTCCAGTATATAATAGTACACTTTCCTGCCTATACTTCAGATTCATTAAGACTACCAAACTCATCTTCATCTGTGTAAAGTTCTGCAAAACTGAGGGACTAATTACCTGACCTTCCACTGTCTTCTGTGTAAAGTTCTGCAAAGATGAGAGACTGATTACCTCATCTTCTGTCTTCGCATATAATCTCTGTATTAAATAAAAATAAAGTGGCGAAATATCTTCAAATACCGATACACAGGTGCTGCACGTGTCTAATTCCTCTCCCTCAATTATCTCTTCCACACATGCACTCTCTTCCTCCTTCACCGCACTCCAAACACACACACACACACACACACACACACACACACACACACACACAATGTACCAGCTGACTCCCTCAATCACCAAGATAATTAAAACATAAAAGCAAATATATGAGCTAAATTAACAACAAAAAATAAAAAAAAATAAAACAAAAACAGCGACATAAATTATCAATAAAATTAAGACAACCAACAACAAAAATAAAATATTAACAAAATATAACATATAAAAAACAAAAACATAGAAAATGTAACAAGTTACACCACAACCAACAACAATCTATTGTAGCAGCAGCAAATGTAAATAAATTCAAACTGAGAAAAGAGGAAGAAGACTGGACAGAGAGTATAGACTTGCGGGACAGCGGATAGTGACCTTACTCAGACCTCGGAGTGAACACAGTGACTGGCTTACCACCAGAGGCTCACATCAGCCAAACAACCAGTACAGAGAATGTTCTTTTGGCAAATCTAAGAACAGCTTTCACGAATCTCAACAAAGTCATTCACAACCCTTTATACAACACATGTCATCTTGGAGACTGCAGCACCAGAATGAAACCCTCCCCACTGATAAAATATGTCTAGAAACTGGAGAAGATGCAAAGGTATGAAACGAGACTAATTCCAGAGCTAATGGAACGAGCTATGATGAAAGTTAACGGAGCTTAACTTGACGACATAAGACGTCAGAAGAACCCGTACATATACCTGGAGGGGGGTTTCAGGGGTCAACGCCCCCGTGGCCCGGTCCATGACCAGGCCTCGCGAAGACATATCTCCATACAAAATACTCAGGGGACTTGACAGAATGAATACAGAGAGACTGTTCGAGAAACGAGACAAAGACACGAAGACAAAGCTGAAAGTTAAAGGCAGGTTCCATACATAATTTTAGGGACAGGCATGACAGCCCACGAGGCTCGGAGGGAGTAAATCCAGCAGGGTCAGGAGCGGAGATTCGACGCTATAAACACAAATCGCTGATTACAACTAGGTGTGCACACGCACACGCACACGCACACGCACACACGCACACGCACACACGCACACACACACAAACACACACATATATCCACTATCACCTGCACCCCCCCCCCTTCCCTGGGTCCCTCAGAGAAGTGCAGAGTCACATCAGATAAGGAAGACAATGACAGTAGCTCGGCCATTCGTCACTATAACCGCAAAGAATGACCCTCTTATGAGGTTCCTTGAGGCTCCAAGACAATTGCCGGCCGCACACTACCTACTGCTTGACCCAAACTCCGCCGCCATGGACCACCAATCTTACTTCTTGTTTTTTTTTTTAATACCAACAACTTGATGGAACATATAAGATTACAAGCAGGATGAGACTGGCTTTGATTTGACCGTGGCAAAAACTGACCTTGGCTATGATGGAATGATTCAGGGTTAATTATGTTTAATATAGCTCTGGAACCGGCTTGATACTGATGACATAGATGAGTCTAGTAACTTCTGGTCCCCTTAATATAGCTCTGGAACCTGCTTGATACTGATGATACAGCTGAGTGTCATCTGACCTCTGGTCAGCTTAGTTTAAACAGTAGATATCAAGACTGCCAGTGGTTCCAGTAATGTCTGCAGGTGCCACGACTGCCAGTGGTTCCAGTAATGTCTGCAGGTGCCACGACTGCCAGTGGTTCCAGTAATGTCTGCAGGTGCCACGACTGCCAGTGGTTCCAGTAATGTCTGCAAGTGCCACGACTGCCAGTGGTTCCAGTAATGTCTGCAGGTGCCACGACTGCCAGTGGTTCCAGTAATGTCTGCAGGTGCCACGACTGCCAGTGGTTCTAGTAATGTCTGCAGGTGCCATGACTGCCAGTGGTTCCACTGTCTGCAGGTGCCATGACTGCCAGTGGTTCCAGTAATATCTGCAGGTGCCATGACTGCCAGTGGTTCCACTGTCTGCAGGTGTCATGACTGCCAGTGGTTCCAGTAATGTCTGCAGGTGCCATGACTGCCAGTGGTTCCACTAATGCCTGCAGGTGCCATGACTGCCAGTGGTTCCACTAATGTCTGCAGGTGCCATGACTGCCAGTGGTTCCACTAATGTCTGCAGGTGCCATGACTGCCAGTGGTTCCACTAATATCTGCAGGTGCCATGACTGCCAGTGCTTCCAGTAATGTCTGCAAGTGCCATGACTGCCAGTGGTTCCAGCAATGTCTGCAGGTGCCATGACTGCCAGTGGTTCCAGTAATGTCTGCAGGTGCCATGACTGCCAGTGGTTCCACTAGTGCCTGCAGGTGTCATGACTGCCATTGGTTCCAGTAATGTCTGCAGGTGCCATGACTGCCAGTGGTTCCACTGTCTGCAGGTGCCATGACTGCCAGTGGTTCCACTGTCTGCAGGTGCCATGACTGCCAGTGGTTCCAGTAATGTCTGCAAGTGCCATGACTGCCAGTGATTCCAGCAATGTCTGCAGGTGCCATGACTGCTAGTGGTTCCATTAATGTCTGCAGGTGCCATGACTGCCAGTGGTTCCAGTAATATCTGCAGGTGCCATGACTGCCAGTGGTTCTAGTAATGTCTGCAGGTGCCATGACTACCAGTGGTTCCAGTAATGTCTGCAGGTGCCATGACTGCCAGTGGTTCTAGCAATGTCTGCAGGTGCCATGACTGCCAGTGGTTCCAGTAATGTCTGCAGGTGCCATGACTGCCAGTGGTTCCAGTTATGTCTGCAAGTGCCATGACTGCCAGTGGCTCCAGCAATGTCTGCAGGTGCCATGGCTGCCAGTGGTTCCAGTAATGTCTGCAGGTGCCATGACTGCCAGTGGTTCCAGTAATGTCTGCAGATGCCATGACTGCCAGTGGTTCCAGTAATGTCTGCAGGTGCCATGACTGCCAGTGGTTCCAGTAATGTCTGCAGATGCCATGACTGCCAGTGGTTCCAATGTCTGCAGGTGTCACGACTGCCAGTGGTTCCAGTAATGTCTGCAGGTGCCATGACTGCCAGTGGTTCCAGTAATGTCTGCAGGTGCCATGACTGCCAGTGGTTCCAGTAATGTCTGCAGGTGCCATGACTGCCAGTGGTTCCAGTAATGTCTGCAGGTGCCATGACTGCCAGTGGTTCCAGTAATGTCTGCAGGTGCCATGACTGCTAGTGGTTCCAGTAATATCTGCAGGTGCCATGACTGCCAGTGGTTCTAGTAATGTCTGCAGGTGCCATGACTGCCAGTGGTTCCAGTAATGTCTGCAGGTGCCATGACTGCCAGTGGTTCTAGCAATGTCTGCAGGTGCCATGACTGCCAGTGGGTCTAGTAATGTCTGCAGGTGCCATAACTGCCAGTGGTTCCAGTAATGTCAGCAGATGCCATGACTGCCAGTGGTTCCACTGTCTGCAGGTGTCATGACTGCCATTGGTTCCAGTAATGTCAGCAGGTGCCATGACTGCCAGTGGTTCTAGTAATGTCTGCAGGTCTCATAATGCCAGGTCTGGTGAAGCCAGCAGGCCAGGTCAAATGAATGTCAATAGTTCTAGTAGTTCATGAAGGTTTCATGAATGTTAGAAGCTCTAGTGACATCACCAGGCTTCAGCAGTGATGGTAAGTTTAGGAGTTCCTGCAGCCTCTAACACCACAACATGCAGGCTGCACTCAGGTCACGTCCCCACCAACTAACCTGCAGATGCAGCAACATGCAGGCTGCATTCACGTCACAGCCTCACATACATCATAACAGAGGTAAACACACATGTTTTAAAGCCACAGTGCAACTCAGGACACTCGCAACCAGAAGAGAAACAAGTGTTCCATTCTGTACTGTTTGTCCCTTGCATCTCCAAGCTACTCTACCAGAGAGAGAGAGAGAGAGAGAGAGAGAGAGAGAGAGAGAGAGAGAGAGAGAGAGAATGAATCTCTATCTCCAGTCAACGTCGCCCAAGTCATTACCTTCAAGGTCCTTCCCTTATGGTAGTGCATGATGGAGGTGAGTGCGTCAACTCCTCAGTCAGTGGCAGAGTAGCACGAGGAAATGCAATCACTCCCTGGCTAGGGAATGTCTCCTTCCACCAATTACTCTCCCTCAAGTCTAAGTAGCACCTAACTACAAATGTTGATCGACTAGGTTTAAATCTTATCGAATACACGAGGGTCATATAGACTGCATGGCACCTGCACACCACCAGTCACTGAAGCTTTAATATCTGATATAAGGATTAAGTAAATCCTCAAGTTATACATCTCTCGGTATATATACAGGGAGGGACGCACACCTATACATATATACATACATACACTTCCCAGTGTATACATAGTGAGATACAGATATCTCTTGAAGCATGTATAATGAGAGATGCACACTTCTCGGTGTAGAGTGACGCACGCACGAACGCACGCGCGCACACAGACAGACAGACACACACACAGACAGACAGACAGACAGACAGACAGACACACACACACACACACACACACACACACACACACACACACACACACACACACGCACACGCACACGCACACGCGCACACACACACACACACACACACTGCGTGAAGTTGATGAGAAGAATACACTCGATCGAAGACCAGGCAGAACTACAAAGGGATCTGGACAGGCTGCAGACCTGGTCCAGCAATTGGCTCCTGGAGTTCAATCCCACCAAGTGCAAAGTCATGAAGATTGGGGAAGGGCAAAGAAGGCCGCAGACGGAGTACAGTCTAGGGGGTCAGAGACTACAAACCTCACTCAAGGAAAAAGATCTTGGGGTGAGTATAACACCAGGCACATCTCCTGAAGCGCACATCAACCAAATAACTGCTGCAGCATATGGGCGCCTAGCAAACCTCAGAACAGCATTCCGACATCTTAATAAGGAATCGTTCAGGACCCTGTACACCGTATACGTTAGGCCCATATTGGAGTATGCGGCACCAGTTTGGAACCCACACCTAGCCAAGCACGTAAAGAAACTAGAGAAAGTGCAAAGGTTTGCAACAAGACTAGTCCCAGAGCTAAGAGGTATGTCCTACGAGGAGAGGTTAAGGGAAATCAACCTGACGACACTGGAGGACAGGAGAGATAGGGGGGACATGATAACGACATACAAAATACTGAGAGGAATTGACAAGGTGGACAAAGACAGGATGTTCCAGAGATTGGACACAGTAACAAGGGGACACAGTTGGAAGCTGAAGACACAGATGAATCACAGGGATGTTAGGAAGTATTTCTTCAGCCACAGAGTAGTCAGTAAGTGGAATAGTTTGGGAAGCGATGTAGTGGAGGCAGGATCCATACATAGCTTTAAGCAGAGGTATGATAAAGCTCACGGCTCAGGAAGAGTGACCTAGTAGCGATCAGTGAAGAGGCGGGGCCAGGAGCTCGGACTCGACCCCCGCAACCTCAACTAGGTGAGTACAACTAGGTGAGTACACACACACACACACACACACACACTCTGGGACTTGCGACATCCAGCATAGGAAACAAAAACCAGCAAATCACAGTTTGGTCTTTTTAACGATCAATTAAGGTGGAGAAGTGGACCACCCCGGGGTGAACTAGTCCATCAAGAGAGAGGCTGGGGGAGGTGAGGAGGCTGAGGGAGGTGAGGAGGCTGGGGGAGGTGAGGAGGCTGGGGGAGCTGAGGAGGCTGGGGGAGGTGAGGAGGCTGGGGGAGGTGAAGAGGCTGAGGGAGGTGAGGAGGCTGGGGGAGGTGTGGAGGCTGGGGAACGTGAGGAGGCTGAGGGAGGTGAGGAGGCTGGGGGAGGTGTGGAGGCTGGGGAACGTGAGGAGGCTGAGGGAGGTGAGGAGGCTGGGGGAGGTGAGGAGGCTGAGGGAGGTGAGGTGGCTGGGGGAGGTGAGGAGGCTGGGGGAGTTGAGGCTGAGGAGGTGAGGAGGCTGAGGAGGTGAGGAGGCTGGGGGAGGTGAGGAGGCTGGGGGAGGTAAGGTGGCTGGGGGAGATGAGGTGGCTGGGGAGGTGAGAAGGCTGGGGGAGGTTAGGAGGCTGGGGAAGGTGAGGCTTGGGGAGGTGAGGAGGCTGGGGGAGGTGAGGAGGCTGGGGGATGTTAGGAGGCTGGGGAAGGTGAGGAGGCTGGGGGAGGTGAGGAGGCTGGGGAAAGGTGGGAGGCTGGGAAGGTGAGGAGGCTGGGGGAGATGCGGAGGCTGGGGGAGGTGACGTGGCTGGGGAAAGGTGGGACGCTGAGGGAAGTGAGGTGGTTGGGGGAAAGTGGGAGGCTGGGGGAGGTGGTAGAATGGGGGGAGGTGGGAGGCTGGAGGAAGGTGGGAGGCTGGAGGAAGGTGGGAGGCTAGGAGACGGTGGGAGGCTGGGGGAAGGTGGGAGGCTGGTTTAGGTGGTAGACTGAGGGAAGTGATAGAATAGGGGAGGTGGGAGGCTGGGGAAAGTGTGGGAAGATGAGGGGGGGGAAGAAGATGGAAGGAGAGAAAAAACATGGATATGGGAAGAAATGTGGAGAGAAGAAACGTGGAGAGAAGAAAGGTAGAGAGAAGAGCATGAGGATAGAGAGGGTGAGGAAGGTGCAGAGGGAAATATAGGGGAGAATAGAAAGAAGGGAACAAGATGAGAGGGGAGAGGGGGGAGAATGAGGAGAGAGAAAGAGGAGGAATGGGAAGAAAGATGGGTATGGAAGCATTGAGGAGAAAGGTAAAGTGGTGGAGAAAGTACCGTGGAGGAGAGAGGTGGAGAGAAGCGCATAATGAGGAGCATGAGGTTAGAGAGAGAGAGAGAGAGAGAGAGAGAGAGAGAGAGAGAGAAAGGGGGGAAGGAGTATAGGGACAGAGAAGAGTATAGGGAGAGAGGGAAGTATATGTAGAGGGGAGCACGGAGAAGGTAGCATGGGGGTAGAAGGAAGCATAGAGATCATAGATATGAGTAACTTAGGGAAGGGGATATGGAAGGAGAGGTGCTACTATATACACTATTACCACGCCCATTTCTACTACTAGACTCGGTGAAAAGCAGGGGCGCCATGGGCATAGTAAGAGAACAGTGTATCAACATGCGTGGTCCAAGACTCATCATCCTACTTCTAGCAGATATTACAAATAGTGTCAGAACGAGAGTAGAAATTTTCAAGAGCAAACTGGATCTGTACCTCTGCCAATTGTCACACACACACACACTGCCAAGTGTGTGTGTGTGTGTGTGTGTGTGTGTGTACAAGAGTGAGTGGTGGGTGGTACAGATAAGGATCAGATCTCGTGTAGGGTTAATGTCACCAGGGAGGCTAGCGGTCCGTATGAGCTACACCACCACCCACATTGGGAGGCAGACTCCCACATTCACCAGCTTCTGTGCTCACCTCACCTCACTCATTTGTGATTACAAGGGGTCGAGTCTCAGCTCTTGGTCCTGCCTCTTAACTTGCTGCTTGACGGATTTACTCCTAGCCTCGTGGGCCCTATCATACCTATTCTTAAAACTATTGAAGAATTGAGACACTTATGCAACTTATGGAAATCTTTATTAAAGAAACGTTTCGCCACACAGTGGCTTCATCGGTCCAATATAAAGCAGGAAGGTATAAGGAGAGGAGTAGTTTGAGGTAATCAGTCCCTCAGTCTAGAATCGATGTGTTCAGTCCATCACTCTTGTAGGAAGTAAAGCACAGGGCCAGAGAGGTGGCTTATATAGTGCAGTCAAGTGAGTCGAAGCAGGAGGCGGGGGGATAACAGTGGGACCATCCACTAGTGTAAGTAGGTCTTCGTCCAAAGGTTGGACAAGTGTTGAAGAATTCTTTATATCAAGATCTCATGATGTTGAATATTAAAATGGTATAAAATACCGACAGGTTGTTAGGTAAGACACATATGCAACAGTTAGATATCTTTATTTCGAAACGTTTCGCCTACTGTGTAGGCGAATCGTTTCGAAATAAAGATACCTAACTGTTGCATATGTGTCTTACCTAACAACATCTCATGATGTTGCAGTGTCTGACAGATGTGATGGTTTTGAAAACCGACAAGTTGAAGAATTGAGACACTTATGCAACATATGGACTGAACACATTGATTACAGGCTGAGGGACTGATTACCTCAAACTCCTCCTCTCCTTATACCTTCCTGCTTTGTATAAGACTGATGAAGCCACTTTGTGTCGAAACGTTTCTTCAATAAAGATTTCCATATGTTGCATAAGTGTCTCAATTCTTCAACTTGTCGGTTTTCAAAACCATTCATCACATTTAAAACTATTATATGGAGCCTACCTCCACAACTTCCTCGTCCAGGCCATTCCACTTCCCGATCACCTTGAGGCTGAAGACATACTTCCTGACATCCTTGTGACTCATCTGTGTCTAACGTTTAATTGTGCCCTGGTGTACCCATCTCTCGCCTGTGCAAGAAAGGTATAAAATGCCGACAATATGAAAGTTAAGACACATGTGCAACATCTGGATATCTTTATTGTAGACGTTTCGCCATCCAGTGGCTTTATCAATACAGATTCTAGGACATAATAGGAAGACAGTAGAACTATATACAAAAGATGAGGTAATCAGTCCCTCCCAAGGCCGAGGGACTGATTACCTCATCTTTTGTATATAGTTCTACTGTCTTCCTATTATGTCCTAGAATCTGAATTGATAAAGCCACTGGATGGCGAAACGTCTACAATAAAGATATCCAGATGTTGCACATGTGTCTTAACTTTCATCTCTCGCCTCTCGAACAGTCTATGGCTATCCACCTTATCACATATTTTGCATGTTATCGTGTCTTCCCTGGTTCTTCTATCCTCTATTCTCGTGAAATTACCTTCCTTTAGCCTCTCCTCATTCGCATTCTCTCCGTACTTTCTCCAGTTTCTTAATATTCTTGCCAAGGCACCTGCTCGAGAAGAAATTTCTCGCTTAACTGTTAATAATAATACATCACAAATTATGTACATTAATGAATCTAAGCAGGAGTCTACTAGCAGGACTGCATATGCTCGTATTGCTTCCTCCCTAGATTGGAACTGTAGTAGCCATGATGTAAAGGGTTTAGAACACCGACAAGTTGAACATAATCTTTATTACGGAAACGTTTCGCCAGCTTCTTCAAAACATTACAAAGAACGGTGGAAGACGAGGACGAGTTGAGGTAATCAGTCCCTTAGCCTGAAGTCGACATGCTCAGTCCATTAATCTTGAGAAAAGCACAGCATATACATGCTGAGTTAGGCATAAGAATTAACTGGGCGTCCACTCTGCAAACTGAATTGTTTGCCATCCTAATGACCTCATTGAAGGCACCTGATTCGCATAATAACTAACATGCTCAACGCAGAAGACATGTATAAATTTAAAAAATAAGAGTAAAATTATGTACAATTCTTATGGATCCTATTCCACACTGAAGTAATCATACACGATAAAGCTGATAAATTAGCCAAATAAAGTACCTTGAAGGAAGAGTAGAATAAAACTTGGGCTATCTGTTTTAAACATTAGGAATATTAGGAGAGAGGTAAATATTGAACATAAATGTCATAGAAATGCAGTTAGAAGCCTGGGTAGATACATAAATCACTATGCAATAAAGTTGGTGATAAATTAGACACATGTGCAATTCTTGGGTATCTTTATTGAGGAAACGTTTCGCCACACAGTGGCTTCATCAGCCCATACAAAGGAGAATCTTGAAGAACAGGAGGAGAATGAGGTAATCAGTTCCTCAGCCTTGAGTCGATGTGGTCAGTCCATCAATCTTGAATAGAATACAGCATATGTGCGGAGAAGGTGCTTATAAACCATAGGCAGGAGAGGTGCAGCAGTCTTAAGTGGTGTCACATTTGTTCAGTGTGGAAGCAGGTCGTGCCCAAGGGTTAGGCAAGCAAACAGATCTACCTGGGTGAAAAGTACGTGAGTATTTATAGGATGAAGTCAGGTGGAGAATGCTGGGACAGGTGGAGAATGGTGCATATGACAATCTTCCGAGTAGGGTGATAGAGTCTAGAACCTTGGGTAGCTTTAAAAAGAGATTGGACAAGTATATGAGTAGACCTTCTGCAGTGTTCCTCCATTCTTATGTTATGTGGGATAGCGATGAAGAAGTTTCTTGGCAAGGGGTTCAGCTATGTTATAATAGCCGTTGTTTTGGTTGAAATTGTTGATATAGATAAATGATGATTTTAGGATTCTTTGGTATTGAGTGTTGTCTTCTCTGGCGATAAGTCTTGCGTTTCTGTAGTTGATTAAATAGCTGTGTGAATTTCAAGTACAGAAACACAAGACTTATCGAAGAATCTTCGCTTCGCTTCTAATGACCAGAGCTTTGGTAAGATGGGGAAGGAAGAAGGATGGGTAAGGATGGAAATATTGGAAGAGGGTTGGAGGGGGGGGTGAGGTAGGATATAAAAGGTAAGTGGCCCAACCACTTTGGTGTAATTTAAAAAGTGTATTTGAATTGATAAGATTATTTTTTAAGAGGTATAATACTAACCCATCAGAGTCACATAAATATAATAGGTATATAAGTACATGACTCTGAGTTGGTTGTAATTATACAAGTTGCAATTGCTTTTTTTTTTTTTTTTTTTTTTGGGGATTGCACAACGGATATTTATACGACAGGAAAGGCAATATTTTCTGGCCAGTTTATGAGCTCGTGACAATAGCTTCTTAATGGTGGTGTCCAACCATAGTCAATAGCATAATTTTACATTAGAAAGTTATTTAAGATGTCTCCCTAATTGGGGGCGATGATTTTTTCAGTATACATAGAAGGGTTCTGGTAGTATCCAATCTTCTTCGTCAGGTAAGTTGCTCAAAATCATGGGTCGAGGGTAATCATCTTTATGAATAAAACGACGAACCCTCTGTGGGAGAGTCATTCTTTGAGTCCTGTGAGGTGGAGTATTGATGGTGTAATCGGTGGTATTTATCACTTGTATAGGATGTTCTCTATCTGGCATGTATAGTTCTTGCATTGTATAAAGTTGTTTCTTTTTTAGGGTGTCAAGGCGTACATTTATGGCAGTGATATCTTGTTGTGTGTGTAAATCTGCCATTTTAACTCTGTCTCTCCTCCTGGTATTGGTAATAAATCTTAGAGCTCTATTCTGGACCCTTTGTAACCGTAGCATGTTGGTCTTTGTTGTTAATGATATTGGGACACAAGGGTATTCAAGTATAGGTCTTATTATCATTTTATACAGATGTTTTTTGACATGTTGAGGGGCTTGATTGAATCGAAGGAGTCTGCTAAGACCGGCTTTGGCTGTGTTGATCTTTTTAGTTACATGAGATGTTGAGTGGAGCAGCCTGTCTATTTCATATCCCAAGATCTTGTTAGGGTTTCTAATGGCTACAGGTGTACCTCTGATGGAGATACCCCCTTTATCTTCAATGGTTGATGCAAAACATCCTATCGTGCTAACAAGGACCTTGTCAGGATTAGTCGTAATTCTCCATTTCTTCTCCCAATCAGATGTTCGACGAAGTTCAATATTCATTTTTTCTATGACTCTCTCATACTTGTATTTTCCTGTTACTGGAGTTGATGAGACGACATGAATAACATCATCTGCAAACTGTGTCACAATTGTGTCATTAAACTCTGGTTGAGGAAGGTCATTCACATAAATGTTAAACAGAAGTGGACTGAGACAAGAACCTTGTGGGACACCAGCCGTCGGTATAAAAGGTTCTGTCGACTTGCCATGAAAGGTGGGAATGATTTTTCTTTGAGTTAAGAAATTATAAATTACTCTGAGAAAAGTCCAGTTATGGTCTGGTAGGTCAATGAGTTTGTATATAAGGCCATCATGCCATAAGCTATCAAAAGCTTTATGAACATCTCTGGTGGCAATTAAGGCAAGATTGCCCTGCTGTTTTAGACTTGCTACAGTGTCAAAAATAACATTTATTGCATGGTTGGTACCTCTATGTGTTCTAAAGCCAAATTGTTTTTCAGTAAACAAGTGATTAAACTCCATATAGTAATTCAATCTGTTGGAAATGACTTTCTCAAGAACTTTTCCAGTGACTTCAAGTAAAGATATAGGTCTATAGTTCCCAGGTTGGTGAATGTCTTTATTGGGCTTAGCAAGAAAGATCATCCTAGCAGTCTTAAAAACAACTGGAAAATATCCTGAGGCCAAGATGGCATTAAAGATATTTACCAAGGACTGTTTGCAATTTCTAGGTAGGTACTTTATTTGTTTCATTGTTATTCCAGAGAGGCCAGGGGCTCTATTTCTCATTCTTCCAATAACCTGACTTATCTCTAGTAATGTAATAGGTCTAGTAAGCGGGTGGGTATCTTCAAGAGTTGAAGTATCGATGGTAGGTAGTGGTTGTAGATCATCCAAGTTCTCATCTCTCCATTCATTTACTAACTGATAATGATTATTATTAAATTGACGACTGTTATTATGAGAGAGAATTTTCTCCCATACTTCACCCATCAAATTAGCCTGGTCCTGTGGATCGTCAAGTTTAATTTCCACATCTTCATCATCCTCATCAGTGAAGGTATGAACTAGGTAGTTAGGAGCCTTGTGCTTTGCCCCTAAAAGTTGTCGGATCTTACTCATCTTACCTCATCTTCTGTATATAGTCCTACTGTCTTCAAGTTATGTCCTAGAATTTGTATTGATAAAGCCACTGGATGGCGAAACGTCTACAATAAAGATACCCAGATGTTGCACATGTGTCTTAATTTCATCATAAATAAATGTCCTGAACTGTACATAAGTGTCTTTTTCGTTTGCTTGCAACTATAACATAAATTGCAGATATATAGCAATACGTGTGTGTGTGTGTGTGTGTGTGTGTGTGTGTGTGTGTGTGTGTGTGTGTGTGTGTGTGTGTGTGTACTTATCTATTTGTGCAAGACAGGTATACAATACCGACAAGATGAAAGTTAAGACACTTGTGCAACATCTGGTTATCTTTATTGTAGACGTTTCGCCATCCAGTGGCTTTATCAATACAGATTGAACATTGAACATTAAAATGGTATAAAATACCGATAGGTTGTTAGGTAAGACACATATGCAACAGTTAGGTATCTTTATTTCGAAACGTTTCGCCTACACAGTAGGCTTCTTCAGTCGAGTATAGAAAAGTTGATAGAAGCAGAAGATACTTGAAGACGATGTAATCAGTCCATCACCCTTAAAGTTTTGAGGTGGTCAGTCCCTCAGTCTGGAGAAGAGCATTGTTCCAAAGTCTGAAACAATATGGAGTTGAAGTGACAGGATGGAGCCTTATATAGCGCCAGGAGGTGAGACGTAGGTCACTAGAAGAGGTAAGAACGCAGATGTTGGGAGGTCAGGTCCCTCTCAAATGTGTCTTACCTAACATCAATACAGATTCTTGGACATAATTAGAAAACAGAAGAACTATATACAAAGATCTGTATTGATAAAGCCACTGGATGGCGAAACGTCTACAATAAAGATAACCAGAGGTTGCACAAGTGTCTTAACTTTTATCTATTTGTGATTGTAGGGGTCGATCCATAGCTCCTGGCCCTACCTCTTCGCTGGTCGCTACTAAATCCACTCTCTCCCTACTCCATGAACTTTATCGCACCTCTTCTTAAAGCTATGCATGGATTCTGCCTCCATTACATTACTCTCCAAAAATATGTGTGTGTGTGTGTGTGTGTGTGTGTGTGTGTGTGTGTGTGTGTGTGTGTGTGTGTGTGTGTGTGTGTGTGTGTGTGTGTGTGTGTGTGTGTGTGCGTGCGCGTGTGAGGTTGGTTTCAAGAAGGGGATCAAATCTCCAGTAGGATGAATGTCGATGAAAATAAATGGTATAAAATACCGACACTATGGAAACATAAACACATATGCAGTTTAATGTGATCCTTTATTGACAACGTTTCGCACACAGTGGGCTTTTTCAAGTCACAAACAGATCTACCTGGGGTGGAAGGTACGGGAGTATTTATAGTCAGAATGTTGAGGTCAGGTGGAGAATGCTGCATCTGAGGATCCACTGGGTGTTTATGTTTCCAGGATGAATGTCACCAGGAAGGCTGGCGGCCCGTGTGAGCCGCACCATCACATACACCAGCCTCTGTGCTTACCTCACCTCACCTCGTGGTTGCAAGAATCGAGTCTCGGCTCATGGCCATGCCTCTTAAGTTCCCGGGCTCACTCCCTCTTAGCCTCGTTGGTCTTACAATACCTATTCTTAATGCCATGTAAGGGGTTTGGCTCCACCACTTCAAGGTCATTCCACTCCCTGATGATCATGAGACTAAAGAAATAATTCCTGACATCCCTATGGCTCATTTGTACTTTTAGCTTCTAGCTGTTACCTCTCATAACTGTTTCCCGTCTGTCAAACATTCCACTGGCCACCCTATCAAGTCCCTCTAGTATTTTATATGTTGATATCAAGGTCTACTTGGTTCTTTGTCACAAAGTTTAGTTCTCTTAGTCTCTCCTTATCGTTCAATCCTCTTAACTTTGGAAGTAGTCTCGTTACAAACATCTTCACCTTCTCCTCTTGAAATTCTTTATCGAGGCTCTAAGCTGGTGCTGCATACTCCAAGATGGGTCTGGCATTTGTTGCGCATACGGGCGAGAATGACTTAGTTGACATTCCTGAAAGCTAATCATAGATTTGCCAAACGCTCATTCAGTGTGCAGTTTACTCGACTGAGCACCTGTAGTGATGTGTTCAGTATTATGGTCACCTCGAGGTCCTTCTCACTGACTGAGGTTTGAAACCTCTGTTCCCCGAATTTTTCTTCGGTTTCCGGTCTTTTCTTCCCTTACCCAATTTTCATAACTTTACATTTTCTGAGGATTAGTTCCAGTAGCTATTTGTGAGTCCAATCATATAGCTTGTTAGGAAAATGTTTTAGATTACTTAGTTTTTCTTCTTTTCGTTAGTGTAGCATCATCTGTAAACAGTAATACACTGGACTTATTTCTTCTGGCATGCTGTTCACATATACCAGAAGTCGTATCGGTCCCCAACACCAATCCTTATGACACCCCACTAGTTACGCTGGCCCATGTTCATGAATTTTTCTGTATAGTTACTCTGTCCCCCGGTTAGGTATTCTTTGATACACTTCTTGCAGTTCAAGAATATGCAGTATGTCAACTTTCTATTTTTCTTACCGCTGCCTTACTTATGCTACCTTGCCATACAAGTGATACAGGTTTGCTAGTCAGGATTTTATATATATCTCAACCGAAGCTGGTGTTTAGGAAAATATTCTCCAGGTGCTAAGTTCCTATTCTGATTATGTTCTCGATTATTTTATATAGAGTAGTATACATGTTAGCAATTTCGCTCGTGCGTGTACTCACCTCACCTAGTTGTACTCACCTAGTTGAGGTTGCGGGGGTCGAGTCCGAGCTCCTGGCCCCGCCTCTTCACTGATCGCTACTAGGTCACTCTCCCTGAGCCGTGAGCTTTATCATACCTCTGCTTAAAGCTATGTATGGATCCTGCCTCCACTACATCGCTTCCCAAACTATTCCACTTACTGACTACTCTGTGGCTGAAGAAATACTTCCTAACATCCCTGTGATTCATCTGTGTCTTCAGCTTCCAACTGTGTCCCCTTGTTACTGTGTCCAATCTCTGGAACATCCTGTCTTTGTCCACCTTGTCAATTCCTCTCAGTATTTTGTATGTCGTTATCATGTCCCCCCTATCTCTCCTGTCCTCCAGTGTCGTCAGGTTGATTTCCCTTAACCTCTCCTCGTAGGACATACCTCTTAGCTCTGGGACTAGTCTTGCTGCAAACCTTTGCACTTTCTCTAGTTTCTTCACGTGCTTGGCTAGGTGTGGGTTCCAAACTGGTGCCGCATACTCCAATATGGGCCTAACGTACACGGTGTACAGGGTCCTGAATGATTCCTTATTAAGATGTCGGAATGCTGTTCTGAGGTTTGCCAGGCGCCCATATGCTGCAGCAGTTATTTGGTTGATGTGCGCTTCAGGAGATGTGCCTGGTGTTATACTCACCCCAAGATCTTTTTCCTTGAGTGAGGTTTGTAGTCTCTGGCCCCCTAGACTGTACTCCGTCTGCGGTCTTCTTTGCCCTTCCCCAATCTTCATGACTTTGCACTTGGTGAGATTGAACTCCAGGAGCCAGTTGCTGGACCAGGTCTGCAGCCTGTCCAGATCCCTTTGTAGTTCTGCCTTGTCTTCGATCGAGTGAATTCTTCTCATCAACTTCACGTCATCTGCAAATAGGGACACCTCAGAGTCTATTCCTTCCGTCATGTCGTTCACAAATACCAGAAACAGCACTGGTCCTCGGACTGACCCCTGCGGGACCCCGCTGGTCACAGGTGCCCACTCTGACACCTCGCCACGTACCATGACTCGCTGCTGTCTTCCTGACAAGTATTCCCTGATCCATTGTAGTGCCTTCCCTGTTATCCCTGCTTGGTCCTCCAGTTTTTGCACCAATCTCTTGTGTGGAACTGTGTCAAACGCCTTCTTACAGTACAAGAAAATGCAATCCACCCACCCCTCTCTCTCTTGTCTTACTGCTGTCACCATGTCATAGAACTCCAGTAGGTTTGTGACACAGGATTTCCCGTCCCTGAAACCATGTTGGCTGCTGGTGATGAGATCGTTCCTTTCTAGGTGTTCCACCACTCTTCTCCTGATAATCTTCTCCATGATTTTGCATACTATACATGTCAGTGACACTGGTCTGTAGTTTAATGCTTCATGTCTGTCTCCTTTTTTAAAGATTGGGACTACATTTGCTGTCTTCCATGCCTCAGGCAATCTCCCTGTTTCGATAGATGTATTGAATATTGTTGTTAGGGGTACACATAGCACCTCTGCTCCCTCTCTCAATACCCATGGGGAGATGTTATCTGGCCCCATTGCCTTTGAGGTATCTAGGTCACTCAGAAGCCTCTTCACTTCTTCCTCGGTGGTGTGCACTGTGTCCAGCACTTGGTGGTGTGCCCCACCTCTCCGTCTTTCTGGAGTCCCTTCTGTCTCCTCTGTGAACACTTCTTTGAATCTCTTGTTGAGTTCTTCACATACTTCACGGTCATTTCTTGTTGACTCTCCTCCTTCCTTCCTTAGCCTGATTACCTGGTCCTTGACTGTTGTTTTCCTCCTGATGTGGCTGTACAACAGTTTTGGGTCAGATTTGGCTTTCGCTGCTATGTCATTTTCATATTGTCTTTGGGCCTCCCTTCTTATCTGTGCATATTCGTTTCTGGCTCTACGACTGGTCTCCTTATTCTCCTGGGTCCTTTGCCTTCTATATTTCTTCCATTCCCTAGCACACTTGGTTTTTGCCTCCCTGCACCTTTGGGTAAACCATGGGCTCATCCTGGCTTTTTCATTATTCCTGTTACCCTTGGGTACAAACCTCTCCTCAGCCTCCTTGCATTTTGTTGCTACATATTCCATCATCTCATTAACTGGCTTCCCTGCCAGTTCTCTGTCCCACTGAACCCCGTTCAGGTAGTTCCTCATTCCTGTGTAGTCCCCTTTCTTGTAGTTTGGCTTCATTCGTCCTGGCCTTCCTGCTTCTCCCTCCACTTGTAGCTCTACTGTGTATTCGAAGCTTAAAACCACATGGTCACTGGCCCCAAGGGGTCTTTCGTATGTGATGTCCTCGATATCTGCACTACTCTAGGTGAATACTAAGTCCAGCCTTGCTGGTTCATCCTCTCCTCTCTCTCTTGTAGTGTCCCTTACGTGTTGGCACATGAAGTTTTCCAGTACCACCTCCATCATCTTAGCCCTCCATGTATCTTGGCCCCCATGTGGGTCCAAGTTCTCCCAATCTATCTCCTTGTGGTTAAAGTCACCCATGATCAGGAGCTTTGCCCTGCATGCATGAGCTCTTCTGGCCACTCTAGCCAGTGTATCAACCATCGCTCTATTGCTCTCGTCGTACTCTTGCCTTGGCCTCCTTCTGTTCTGTGGTGGGTTATACATCACTGCTATTACCACCTTGGGACCTCCAGAGTGAAGTGTTCCCGCTATGTAATCACTTTCTTCTCCGCTGTCTCCTCTCTCCAGCTCATCAAAATTCCAGCTATTTTTGATCAGCAACGCCACTCCTCCACCCCCCCCCTGTTCCCTCTGTCTTTCCTCAGGATTTGGTATCCCGTTGGAAAGATGGCATCTGTTATCATACCTGTAAGCTTGGTTTCTGTGAGAGCTATGATGTCCGGTGATGCTTCTTTGACTCTTTCATGCCACTCCTCCCACTTATTTGTTATTCCATCAGCGTTTGTGTACCATACCTTCAGTTTCCTTTCCAACACTGTGGTTTGGGGGGCCTGTGAGGGTGGGAGACCTGGTGGCATACTGTGGGATTCTATAGCTCGGTGTTGGGTGGAGGCTGTGGGTATGGATTGTAGTGTGTGTTGGGATGGTGTGATAGGTTGTATGGTTCTGAGAATAGTTGTGTGTGTGCTTGCCCTTGCTGTTCTGTTCTGCTCTGACTGACCTCTGCTGGTTCCATCCTTGTCTCTTTTCCTAGCTCCTTTCGCTTTTTTGTCCTCTCCCTCAGCTGCTGTCGTTCTGATTTTGTTCTGTCTCTGTCTAGGAACACCCTCTTGTACTCTTCCGAGTATTTCAATCGTGGTTTCTCTTGGAGGATCCTGTTCCGCACTGTTTCCATCCTGAGAATCAGCTTCATTGGTCGGTTTCTCCCCTTCGAGTACCCCCCTATTCTCTGAAAATTTACAATCTCGTCCATCTCTTCACCTATTTCCGTGATGATTTTCTCAATCTCCTTTCTTCCTGCTGCCTTTCAGTGTGTGTCCTTTCCTCTCTCTCCTGAAGCCCATGGATAAACACTGATTTTGCCCTTTCTTCCTCCCATTGCCTCACCTTCTGTGACTCTGGATCCTGCCTGTATGTGGTCAGTTTCTCCCTTGATTTTTCCAGTGGCTCTTGATAGCCTGGTTGTGCCTCAGCAATCGACCTATCACCCTCTCCATCTGCAACCAGCTGTTCTTCCCTTTCACTCCTTGGTCCTCCTTGGCAGGCTGATATGACCTTAGCATAATTCATAATTCCTTCCTTCCTGTTCGGCCTCGCAGCTTCATATGCTGTGTCTTCTCTGGTCACTGTCCCTGTAACTCGCTTCAGCCTATTTATCTCAACTTCTAGGACCCTTAACTTGGCTACTGCAGTTTCGACTTGTGCCTCCCAATTCTTTGTCTCCTTCTCCAACCTCTTTTCCAATTTCACAGAGAGCTCTTTCTCCATTTTTTCAGAAAGCTCTCCTAATTTTCTCTCCCACTCTTGTTCCATCCTTTTCCACTGGTCCTCCATCCACTCCTCCCTACCAGAACCATTCTCATCTGATCCTTGGTTCCTGCGAGTCCCCACCTTTTTTTTTTTTTGTGAGAGAAGAGAGAAGGGAAAGATAGAAGGAGAGAGAGAGGGGAAGAGTGAGAAGGGAAAGGGAGAGAGAGAGAGAGAGAGAGAAGGGAAGGTAGAGAGAGGGGGATAGTGAGAAGGAAAAAGGGGAAGAGAGTGAGAGTGAGAGAGAGAGGGGGAGAGTGAGGGGAAGGGTAGGAGAGGGGGAGAGTTAGAAGGGAAAATGTGGAAGAGAGAGAGCAAGAGAGAGAGAGGGAGAGAGGGAGAGAGGGAGAGAGGGAGGGAAAGTGAGAGAGAGAGAGGGGGAGAGAGAGTGAAGGGAAGGGTAGGAGAGGGGGAGAGTTAGAAGGGAAAATGGGGAAGAGAGAGAGCAAGAGAGAGAGAGAGAGAGAGAGAGAGAGAGAGAGCGAGAGAGAGAGAGAGAGAGAGAGAGAGAGAGAGAGAGAGAGAGAGAGAGCAAGAGAAGGCAAAGAGAGGGGGAGAGAGGGGGAGAAGGGGGAAAGAGGGGGGAGATGGAAGAGCGAGAGGGGAGAGAGGCTAGGGGGAGATGGAGGGGAGGAGGGGAGAGAGATGGGGAAAGGGAGAGGGGAGAGATAATGGGAGGGGAGAGATAATGGGAGGGGAGAGATGTTAGAGGGGGGGAGATGTTAGAGGGGAGAGATGGGAGAGGGAAGAGAGAGAGAGATAGGTAGAGAGAGAGATATAGGTAAAGAGTGAGAAAGGTAGAGATAGGTCTCTACCTAGGATAGGAAGAGGGGGGGAGAGGAGCAAGGTTCAGATGGTCAGTTCACAGGACGGTGTGAAATCCTGTGTATGTGTGTGTTTGCGTGTGTACTACAGCTTACAAGTGCTTGTTCCTGTGTGTGTGTGTGTGTATGTGTGTGTGTGTGTGTGTGTGTACGCACACGAGTGACCGTTTAAAAAAAAACTGCCATCAGATTTAATTTTTTTTTATGAAATGTCACAAATTTACCTACACATTTTCACAAAGAATATATTCCAAAACAGTATTAAAAAAAAATTCTCCCAGCTTATCCAAAATTTTACCCATTTATGAATGACAAGAAATATTACCTCTAATAACGTTCAGCTGTAGTAAGTTAATCTGGTAACTACAGCCGAGATATATTCTAACTAACAGCGCCATTACAATCAACTAACAATGCCATTAATGTGAAGCAAACCAACATCTTGCTCTGACGCAACATTTCCTAAGATAATAACGCAGTATTTCTAAATATAATCTAGAAAATAAAAGATAGTTTCAAGGCGGACAGATGAACTGGCAGCTGCAAATACCCGTGGATAATGTACATTAGGTTAAACGCCGGACCATGCATAGCAATTGATGAGCAGCCAGTAAAAACCTACTGCTGACAGACAGATAACGAGGAAGCGTGATTGTAAGGTGTCAGGGCTGTCAGCTGCACCTCCATCCCTGAGGTGTCATCACCACCTCCACACCTGAGGTGTCAGCACCACAACCACACCTGAGGTGTCAGCACCGCATCCACACCTGAGGTGTCAGCACCACCTTCACATCTGAGGTGTCTGCACCACCTCCATACCTGAGGTGTCATCACCACCTCCACACCTGAGGTGTCAGCACCACAACCACACCTGAGGTGTCAGCACCACCTCCATACCTGAGGTGTCAGCACCACAACCACACCTGAGGTGTCAGCACCACAACCACACCTGAGGTGTCAGCACCGCATCCACACCTGAGGTGTCATCACCACCTCCACACATGAGGTGTCAGCACCACAACCACACCTGAGGTGTCAGCACCACAACCACACCTGAGGTGTCAGCACCGCATCCACACCTGAGGTGTCAGCACCACCTTCACATCTGAGGTGTCTGCACCACCTCCATACCTGAGGTGTCAGCACCACCTCCACACCTGAGGTGTTAGCACCATCTTGACACCTGTGGTGTCAGCACCACCTTCACACCTGAGGTGTCAGCACCACCTCCACACTTGGGGTGTCAGCACCACCTCCACACCTGAGGTGTTAGCACCATCTTGACACCTGTGGTGTCAGCACCACCTTCACACCTGAGGTGTCAGCACCACCTCCACACCTGAGGTGTCAGCACCACCTCCACACCTGAGGTGTCAGCACCACCTCCACACCTGAGGTGTCAGCACCACCTCCAAACCTGGGGTGTCAGCACCACCTCCAAACCTGAGGTGTCAGCACCACCTCCAAACCTGAGGTGTTAGCACCATCTTTACACCTGAGGTGTCAGCACCACCTCCACACCTGAGGTGTCAGCACCACCTCCACACCTGAGGTGTCAGCACCACCTTCACACCTGAGGTATTACAACCCAGGATTCCAAATGGCCTGTTATCCCGGGTGTAATGGGAGCAAATAAACACAGTAGAAAAAGTTTAGACTTATATTATCCTTCACCAATTTATAACAGCAATATGTACACTATGTACAGTGATAAGTATAGTGCACTCCACGGTAAGCAAAGCAGAAATAGAAGCCACAAGATAGCAGACCGTGCTTCAACCAGCTCTAGAATGGGAATGACAAGGGCAGACAGGAGAGCGGTACCCACATAACCTCTGCGATTGCCAAAACCATCTTCTTATTGGCTAGAACCTGGTCACTAGTTGAACGACGGGGCCCCATCATCAACTCTTAGCAACCTGGTTCGCTGGTTGGGGGAGATAGCCTGTAAATGAGGGTGTGTACATGCGCCGAATAAAGGTTACGTACTCTTTGCATGCCACACCCCCACCCCGAGAAGGCTCAGGATTAGGCTGCCACCTCCCAGTGGTAACCGTGCCGCCATGGCACAAAATAATGGGACCGCCTTTCCTCTCCACCATCCAACTCTTTGATAGAGCTCAGCTTTTCTCGTGACCAAAAGTCAAACCCTAAACTTAGAGTGAGACAGCAGTCAGACAGGCTAGCATAGGTCCAAGATACAGGCACCTGAGGTGTCAGCACCACCTTCACACCTGAGGTGTCAGCAGGACCATCACACCGGAGGTGTCAGCACCACCTCCACACCTGAGGTGTCAGCACCACCTTCACACCTGAGGTGTCAGCACCACAACCACACCTGAGGTGTCAGCACCACCTTCACACCTGAGGTGTCAGCACCACCTTCACACCTGAGGTGTCAGCACCACCTTCACACCTGAGGTGTCAGCACCACCTTCACACCTGAGGTGTCAGCACCACCTTCACACCTGAGGTGTCAGCACCACCTCCACACCTGAGGTGTCAGCACCACCTTCACACCTGAGGTGTCAGCACCATCTCCACACCTGAGGTGTCAGCACCACCTTCACACCTGAGGTGTCAGCACCACCTTCACACCTGAGGTGTCAGCACCACCTTCACACCTGAGGTGTCAGCACCACCTTCACACCTGAGGTGTCAGCACCACCTTCACACCTGAGGTGTCAGCACCACAATCACAGCTGAGGTGTCAGCACCACCTTCACACCTGAGGTGTCAGCACCACCTTCACACCTGAGGTGTGAGCACCACAACCACACCTGAGGTGTCAGCACCACCTTCACACCTGAGGTGTCAGCACCACCTTCACACCTGAGGTGTCAGCGCCACCTCCACACCTGAGGTGTCAGCACCACCTTCACACCTGAGGTGTCAGCACCACAACCACACCTGAGGTGTCAGCACAACCACACCTGATGTGTCAGCACCTTCACACCTGAGGTGTCAGCACCACCTTCACACCTGAGGTGTCAGCACCACCTTCACACCTGAGGTGTCAGCACCACCTTCACACCTGAGGTGTCAGTACCACAACCACACCTGAGGTGTCAGCACCACCTTCACACCTGAGGTGTCAGCACCACCTTCACACCTGAGGTGTTAGCACCACCTTCACACCTGAGGTGTCAGCACCACCTCCACACCTGAGGTGTCAGCACCACCTCCACACCTGAGGTGCAGCACCACCTCCACACCTGAGGTGTCAGCACCACCTTCACACCTGAAGTGTCAGCACCACCTCCACACCTGAGGTGTCAGCACCACCTTCACACCTGAGGTGTCAGCACCACCTTCACACCTGAGGTGTCAGCACCACCTTCACACCTGAGGTGTCAGCACCACCTTCACACCTGAGGTGTCAGCACCACCTTCACACCTGAGGTGTCAGCACCACCTTCACACCTGAGGTGTCAGCACCACCTTCACACCTGAGGTGTCAGCACCACCTCCACACCTGAGGTGTCAGCACCACCTCCACACCTGAGGTGTCAGCACCACCTTCACACCTGAGGTGTCAGCACCACCTCCACACCTGAGGTGTCAGCACCACCTTCACACCTGAGGTGTCAGCACCACCTTCACACCTGAGGTGTCAGCACCACCTTCACACCTGAGGTGTCAGCACCACCTTCACACCTGAGGTGTCAGCACCACCTTCACACCTGAGGTGTCAGCAGCACCTTCACACCTGAGGTGTCAGCAGCACCTTCACACCTGAGGTGTCAGCACCACCTTCACACCTGAGGTGTCAGCACCACCTTCACACCTGAGGTGTCAGCACCACCTTCACACCTGATGTGTCAGCACCACCTTCACACCTGAGGTGTCAGCACCACCTTCACACCTGAGGTGTCAGCACCACCTTCACACCTGAGGTGTCAGCACCACCTTCACACCTGAGGTGTCAGCACCACCTCCACACCTGAGGTGTCAGCACCACCTTCACACCTGAGGTGTCAGCACCACCTCCACACCTGAGGTGTCAGCACCACCTTCACACCTGAGGTGTCAGCACCACCTTCACACCTGAGGTGTCAGCACCACCTCCACACCTGAGGTGTCAGCACCACCTTCACACCTGAGGTGTCAGCACCACCTTCACACCTGAGGTGTCAGCGCCACCTCCACACCTGAGGTGTCAGCACCACCTTCACACCTGAGGTGTCAGCACCACCTTCACACCTGAGGTGTCAGCACCACCTCCACACCTGAGGTGTCAGCACCACCTTCACACCTGAGGTGTCAGCACCACCTTCACACCTGAGGTGTCAGCACCACCTCCACACCTGAGGTGTCAGCACCACCTTCACACCTGAGGTGTCAGCACCACCTTCACACCTGAGATGTCAGCACTACCTTCACACCTGAGGTGTCAGCACCACCTTCACACCTGAGGTGTCAGCACCACCTTCACACCTGAGGTGTCAGCACCACCTTCACACCTGAGGTGTCAGCGCCACCTCCACACCTGAGGTGTCAGCACCACCTTCACACCTGAGGTGTCAGCACCACCTTCACAGAGGCAGGGTAACTTGTGGTAAGTTTTTTTAATGTACTCAATCATCAACCTTGCTGAAGTGGCTTACTGCCGCCAAGTCTGAAGTGGCTTACTGCTGCCAAGTCTGAAGTGGCTTACTGCTGCCAAGTCTGAAGTGGCTTACTGCTGCCAAGTCTGAAGTGGCTTACTGCCGCCAAGTCTGAAGTGGCTTACTGCTGCCAAGTCTGAAGTGGCTTACTGCTGCCAAGTCTGAAGTGGCTTACTGGCGCCCAGTCTGAAGTGGCTTACTGCCGCCAAATTTGAAGTGGCTTACTGCCGACAAATCTGAGGTGGGTTACTGTCGTAAAATCTGAAGCGGCTTACTGCCACCAAGTTTGAAGTGGGTTACTGTCGACAAGTCTGAGGTGGCTTACTGCTGCCAAGTCTGAAGTGGGTTACTGTCGACAAGTCTGAAGTGGATTACTGTCGACAAGTCTGAAGTGGATTACTGTCGACAAGTCTGAAGTGGGTTACTGTCGACAAGTCTGAAGTGGATTACTGTCGACAAGTCTGAAGTGGATTACTGTCGACAAGTCTGAAGTGGATTACTGTCGACAAGTCTGAAGTGGATTACTGTCGACAAGTCTGAGGTGGCTTACTGCTGCCAAGTCTGAAGTGGGTTACTGTCGACAAGTCTGAAGTGGGTTACTGTCGACAAGTCTGAAGTGGATTACTGTCGACAAGCCTGAAGTGGGTTACTGTCGACAAGTCTGAAGTGGGTTACTGTCGACAAGTCTGAAGTGGGTTACTGTCGACAAGTCTGAAGTGGGTTACTGTCGACAAGTCTGAAGTGGGTTACTGTCGACAAGTCTGAAGTGGGTTACTGTCGATAAGTCTGAAGTGGGTTACTGTCGACAAGTCTGAAGTGGGTTACTGTCGACAAGTCTGAAGTGGGTTACTGTCGACAAGTCTGAAGTGGGTTACTGTCGACAAGTCTGATGTGGGTTACTGTCGACAAGTCTGAAGTGGGTTACTGTCGACAAGTCTGAAGTGGGTTACTGTCGACAAGTCTGAAGTGGGTTACTGTCGACAAGCCTGAAGTGGGTTACTGTCGACAAGCCTGAAGTGGGTTACTGTCGACAAGTCTGAAGTGGGTTACTGTCGATAAGTCTGAAGTGGGTTACTGTCGATAAGTCTGAAGTGGGTTACTGTCGACAAGTCTGAAGTGGGTTACTGTCGACAAGTCTGAAGTGGGTTACTGTCGACAAGTCTGAAGTGGGTTACTGTCGCCAAGTCTGAAGTGGGTTACTGTCGACAAGTCTGAAGTGGGTTACTGTCGACAAGTCTGAAGTGGGTTACTGTCGACAAGTCTGAAGTGGGTTACTATCGACAAGCCTGAAGTGGGTTACTGTCGACAAGTCTGAAGTGGGTTACTGTCGACAAGTCTGAAGTGGGTTACTGTCGACAAGTCTGAAGTGGGTTACTGTCGACAAGCCTGAAGTGGGTTACTGTCGACAAGTCTGAAGTGGGTTACTGTCGACAAGTCTGAAGTGGGTTACTGTCGACAAGTCTGAAGTGGGTTACTGTCGACAAGTCTGAAGTGGGTTACTATCGACAAGCCTAAAGGTGACGACAAAATTTGCAGAAACAGTTTTCACTATAGACGTCCTGATGGAGTCACCTGGTTTCTTCCATTCTTTTTGCGAGGTTTTACTTTATAACTTAAAAACGCTTCATCCGAGCAGTTTAAACTGTTCGCTGGTGGACTGTAACTAAGAAATGGTTCATGCAACTAGTGGCATGTGTAGGTGTCCACTGATCATGTCATTCCCCACTGTGGTCGCTGTCTGACAACCAGAAAATATATTTAAATCAGTATTGAAAATTTTTTTTGTTTAATTAAATCAGCATTGAAAATGTATTTGTTTAGTTAAATCAGCATTGAAAATGGGTTAAGCAAATATTCTGGTTAATGGGTCTGGGTTTGAAAAAGACTTGCCTAGTATGGGCCAGTAGGCCTGCTGCAGTGTTCCTCCTTTCTTGTGTTCTTATGAATCATATAGCTGCTGGGGAATGGGAGACAGGTTCGATGCAAGTACAGGAAGGATAATTTGCAATTCCTTGGATCAAGATCTTTCACTGGTCCTTGAGGGTCAGTGATATCCTTCAAGCTTAAAACATTGGTGTAACCTACTCAGAACGCTGACATTATTCTAGCAGTGTGTAGCTCCTAATTTGTATATTTTATTTTTAAAACATTTAGTTTTTTCGTGCAACAGCTGGAGTATGAGTCTTTTGAAAGGTGTGAACTTGAATGGCTGAGATATCTGGTAGATATTGTGGTGCCCTGGAAGCTTAGGGAGGATAGCTGCGAGTTTTCCAATTTGCTGACATAATGAGCTTACAACTGTTGGATTCTGGGCAATAACTGGAGAATGATTCTTGCTATCGGCTTCCAACTTTTAGCCATGGTGATCTTTGCTAAATGGAAGTCTGACATTAATTTTAGGCTGTGCAAGTTTTAATTTGTCAATTTTATTAAACAAATTTGTTTCTGTGCAATAATTGGAAAATGCCTCTTCTGGTAGGCTTTAAACCTTAAGCGCTGGTGTATCTTACTTTGAGTAAGAGTTGGATTAATTTCGGGCTGTGTAGGTACCAACTTGCCGATTTCACCGAAAAAGCTGTGAAAACTGAAAAACTTTCTTCGATGCAATAATGTGAATGCCTCATCTGATCAGTTTCAAACCTGCGTAGAGCTTTATCAAATCATGACAACGAAACGTTGCTCCAATATAAGCTTGTTCTGCAGCATGTTTGTCTTCACGTCAGCCTTTACCCAGGTATTCATAATGCTTCTCTATGTGATCGCATCAGCACCTTAAGTGATGGTTTACTGACTGGTGTGTTTGTCAACACCTCAGGCATAGCATATTGTATTTAAATTTCCTGATGGCTGTTTTGGCAATTAGTTAATCTGATTCTGTCAAACGTGTTCACCTCCCATTCCCTAGTGACTTGATGTAGCATGCAAAGAGTATGTTACAATTTATTCGGCGTATGTCACACTCCCATATAGGCTGCCTCCCAACCAGCAAACCAGGTGCTAAGGGTCTAACGATCGATAGGGTACCCGTCATTAAATCAATACCTTGGTTCATTGACCAATCACAGGCAAGCCCGCCAAAGCTGAAGCAACGTGATTTACTTGCGGTAAGCGTTGGCAGACTTGCCTACCTGTTGGTTGAGTACGGTTAACTCTTTCTGACTTCTGCTTTGCCATCTGTCATCGTAGTGTACACTTAATATTCTATCTGTACATAATGTATATATCTGTATATAGTTGAAGGCAAAATATACATTATAGTCTACTGCTGAGTTTGTTTGCTCCAATTCCCATTACGACCAGGTCTCACAGGCGATTCATTACCTGTGTTCGTAATACTTGATATGTCTTTGCTTGGCAAATTTATTTTGTGGCCATCTGGCATTACGAAATCTTTTTTTTCGCCCCCCCCCTGAAAACACCATCGATGAAGCCCACACCACACTTTACTAACCTAGCAGAACTGTAGAGACGTGTAACAGAAGTCACGCTTAGTAAAGTGACTGCTGGTAAAATGAAAACGCAGTGAAGTCTTTATTGCTACTACGTTTCGCCCACGAGTAAACTTTACCAAGTACATACACTTGATAAGGCCCATTTGTGGGTAAAACGTTATACCAATGAAGATTTATACTGCATTATCTCTCTCGTCGGAGCTATGCCTTTTTCGTTTATAAAGTTACGACTGTTGATGTGTCGCAAAAGATAAGCCTCTTCAGGAAACTTGCCCCTCCCCCCACACACACACGCAAAAGAAAAGACAGAGAGAGGTGATTTAACACTCTTTCGTCCTATACACTTGAGGATTCCAAAGCAGAAGCACTCAGTCTGGGACTTTAGTTGGCTACCGGCATACGAAAACCTAATCATGAATTAGGACATCATTACCAAAGACCACTAATTCGGGGATAATGAATTCGGAAAGGGTTCATGGATGGTTTGATCGCTGCTGCCAGCTCAGTACCTAGCCAGCGTGACTACTACATCAGTCAGTCTGCTCGTATTACCAGTTGTTCTGCAAACATGCTTATCTACGTTCACGTTATAATAAATTATAGATCTACTCTACGCATTCCTATAACATCCACTTTCATTATATCCTCCTCTACTATTATTCCTAATGCATTGTACATTTTCCTTAAATTTATTTAGGCATAGGTACACATTAGTACGTTTATAATAAAGTAAATTACCGAGGATAACCCCAAAAAGTCACAGTGCTTTATTTCCACTGGGGTCTTTGAGTCCTTCAGGGCACTTTCTTTGGCTACCTTATCAACTGTATCATGAAAGAGCAATTCTGTGTGTAATCAAGAGTAGAAAGGTCATAAGTTTTAACGTAATGGCCTTGATCACAAACCTACCCATAGATCAACCTTCAAACCTCATCCGACACAATGTAAATGATAATTTTTACCTCACCATGCCAACCAAGATTTTACTGACCTGGTGGAACTATGCGCGAACTACAACTCATTTAGCATTCACATATACACATACGAACAATAATTTCGTTTCGCCATGGGCTCAGCCATTAGCGAAGTCCTGGATAAATACATGGAACATCCGAATTACATCTCCATCAAACCCCACTTTCTTAGCAGTATTAAATGGAAATGATGTATAGAAGACATCTTGGTCATCTTACCAAAAAGGCTAATCATGCAAAACATCTTAAACACTTTTATGTCTGCCTCGCCAACAGATTTTTTTGCCTTCAAGCTTCAAGGATTTCAGGTTAGCAATTCCTAGAATCAAGTTAATATCTTAAACAGGCTTTCCATCAAAGTTTCTCATCGACTGTTGGAAAAAAAACCCACGCACATCCTCAACAGGAATGACATAAGTGATGGTGTTTTATACCATTCATTATGAAAGGTATAGACAATTCAACATGACATAGACAATACAACATACCTCTCCCCTCACAAAATGCATGTTTTATTAGCTTGTAACGTGTCCACATCACTGCTAATAGATGGTTACATGAAAGTAGCCACCAAAGCCTCGACCTCCATCAAAGATAGTGAAAAATAAGAACACAGACAATTCCAGTTTCCAAGGTTGGCGTGTACAACATACCTTGCGAAGGTTGTGACAAAAGGTACTTAGGTGAAACGTCTAAAACACTAGAACGTAGACTTCTCGAAGACAAATATACCAAAGCCAGACTGATAATTCGAGAAAATGATATATGCTAACACAAGTATTCAGAAGCAGTTACCACAAAAGTCGGGAAGCTATGCTATATCCAGAACCTTGGCCATACAATGCTACCGCCAGAATAAATGATGCCAAGTTACACTTGTGAACACTACAACAGGCCAACCAGTTAACCGCAGGCAGATGCTACCAACTTCACCTCTAATATGTTACCCACTATTGATCCATATTCACCTGACCTCTTGTTCTATTTTTACACTGCTTGTTATAGCTTCTCACTGAGCCGAGTGGGACTCCAACTCATTTCAAACCGGTTCTGAAAGTCGCAGGCTGGTGCACTATACAATGTACCAATCCGGCCTAACAAGATTCATTCAAAAGGAGGGGGATCCACTGTAACCAGAAAAGACCTTTTTTTTTTTTATACAGGCGAATCTCGCACAACCTGTATTTGTGGTCACAGTGGGGCTTATGCTAGTCTTTCTAGTGTGTACAACAACACACCTAGTTGAATTAATCTTATTAGTCCGGCATAATGCAGTGGACAGTATTTTAAAACTGGCTTGCCATGGGTTTGAATCCCACTTCGTTCAGATAGTTGTTTACAATCATGTTATTGCAATTTCGTGAGTTGTTCGAGTTGCTCTGTATTATAACTGAAGAAGACACTCGTGGCGAGACGTTTTCGAAGTAATTATCTTGATTACTGCACACGTATATTGTACCTGCACACTTTCTTTTGACATCTTGGGCAGTTTATGTTTGTGTTCAGGAATATATTCATTAATGACCGTCAGTTGCTTAGTTTGTGTTTGCTGGGGTTTGTGGTAATGTCAGGACTCCACTTATGTGTTTCAAATTAACGTTTCATAACTACAGTTGTATACAATAACGACAAGTTGACGAATTAGTCACATCTGCAACACCTGGGTACCGTCAATAAAGATACCACTCTCAATAAAGTGCCAAGCAGTACAACTTGAGTTTTCCCTTGGGATATGATTGGTCTTTCTGATAATGTGTTTCTGTTGGCACCTCAGAACTAATGTCGAAAGTAATACTACTAACTCCTGCAGACTCTCTCGATTTGTTTTCCATTTTTTTTCTCACAAACTTCGATCTACAGGGAATTTCTTCTGCACAAATACCACACAACAATTCTGAACTCAAATTTGTTAATATTTGCAAGAATCCGCCACATTCGTCTTGTGGACCGCGCCATGAAGATAAAGACACAGGCACAGTTTAAGATAGGACATTTTATTATTTATCATCAATAAATGTCCATGAACTATGCATATGTCTTAATGTCAGTAGTATATATACTTGTGTAGTTTGTATACTAGGGTACCAGCTGAGGAAACCTAACCGTTAAACTGGTGACAGGGTACACTTCAAATATACTCTAAAATGCTGGCCCTAGCAGCTCCCCACACAGTCATTCCAACCCAATTCACTCATCAACGAACCCCTACGATAATAATAATAATAATAATAATAATAATAATAATAATAATAATAATAATAATAATAATAATATTTCTTTCTACAAGCACATGTACAACTTATACAGACCTAGCTGACATCAATGAGATACTATATAGAAAGCCTCTTGTTATGCGGAGTATTTCGGACAAATTAGGTTAATTTTGTCCCCAGGATGCGATCCACACCAGTCGGTTAACACTCACGTACCTATTTACTGCTAGATGAACAGGAACAACAGGTGTCTTAAGGAAACATCCAATGTTTCCCCCCGTACCGGGGATCGAACCACAGACCCCAATGTTTGAGCTGAGTGTGTAACCAACCGGGCTATGGGACATTAATCTACATCATATTGGTAACACAATGCCTGTCTACTACTGCTCTCTGGACCAAGTCCCATCCCAAATTTTCGTCCAGGTTGACGGCTCTCACAAAGCGTCAAACCTCTGTTCTCCCCGGCTTGTTCACAAGACAAGTTACCAACCTGACGAAACAAAATTGTCTTGATACACCTCAAAGATCTTGCACATTTTTTGCATTTTCGCAGAGGCATTTTCTGGAGTCAGTCTTCGGTTGGTCTGTGAACCTCTAGGAGCTAAGTTAACCTAGCCTTTATCTTTCATCTGATGTCAACTAGAGCATTGTACATCTTCCCAATTTAGTAAAAATTTGAAAGCCCTGGGACCCATAAAATTGTGCAAAACATATTTTTTTTTCTATCTAACTTGAAGGGTAACAGTCAAAACAAACACAGCCTATACGTTTTTTTTAAGCTGATTAATCCACTGTCAAAATCCCATTGAAATCTCATCAAAAAAAAAAAAGTTGGTGATTATGCTCGCCCCTCACTTAAAGTGTGTCATCAGTAACCATAAAGGTAGGCGCACAGCCTGTTCTAAGGAAGTGAACATCTTCAATGAAGGCTGAGGAGTGATTTCCTCATGTTCCTCTCTCGATTTGAATGATATGAACCTTTTCTACTGAAGTATTACAAAGACACCTATAGCAAAGCACGGTTATAACTATAACCATAACTTTCAAAGGGGTGACCCGGTAAGCCTGAGGAAGACCTCGGTCAGATGAACCAAAAGCTCCAATGGCGGGTCATCATTTGACTCAGACCCGCGACAGGTAGCATTTGTCCTGTTTCCTGACAAACCTTACCTAACCTAACCTGTTCACTCACCACGGACATGCATGAACTGGAATGGACATACACAGACTGTTACCCATTCATTTTGTTTCTAGACTTTATGGTCTCCTTGACACAACATTAAGCGAGGCGATATATGCAAAAGCCTGCTTGGAGTTATCTTTTATATATGTAAGAGCTAACTTGATGTTATCTTTGATATATGGAAGGGTTAACTTGAAATTATCTTTCATATATTCATCCATATTTGCGCTATCAAAATCTACGTTATTAATATCGATATATAGTTGATTCATTTAAATGTCATCCGTATCTGTGACATCAGTATGTCAACATCATCAATATCTATGTTATTACCATCATCAATATCTACGTTGTTGTTGTCATCAATATCAATGTTATTACTGTCATCAATATCTACGTTATTACTGTCATCAATATCTATGTTATTACTATTTGTCATCAATATCTTTTTTATTACTGTAATCAATATCTGTCATCAAGAACTTAATCAGACTTGTGACTCCCACATGACAGAACCAGAAGATACACGGAACCAGAGGATACATGGGATCAGAGGGTACATAGAATAAGAGGATACATGGACGCTGACAGCCAGGCACAGAATATTAACATGTCATTCATCTATCTGTAGAGGTATGAGTCCTGCACCTGCTCACGTGGCCTGGACCTTCACACCTGTCCTGCACCTGCCCAGGTATCAGATCCTGCACCTTTCTAGTTAACAGTCTATACCTGCTGCGGTATGTGTCCTACACCTGCCCAGGTGAGTATCCTACACCTGCCTAGGACTGTCATACATCTGGCCAGGTATGTCATACCCCTGCCCAGGTAGTATGTCAAAACTTTGGCTATGAACTATTATGAACAAGTTTAGCTGATGAAACTGAAATTCTCGAAAAAAAAACTGGGTAAACGGGCAGAGCAGTGGGATCTGCATTTGTATACTCTACGTCAAATGCTCCGCATGTAAATCCTGCCGTATGCTAAGTCAGCACATACCTATTTACAACAAAAGTCTGAACTTCCTAATACAGTGTCAGGGGAAGAATATGAACTGCTGCCTAAACAAGGTTTTGTCATGGTACGTCACAATGTACGATACTGTTAGTGGCGCAAATGGCTATAATCACAGAACAGTTTTTGATGAAAGGAATTCACTGCAATGACGACTCGCGGAGGTAAAGTTATCGCAGTTGGCCAGTTACATAGCATACTGCATGCATTACCTCTTAAACAACGTTCATTTTGTGGTGAGGCTTCAAAAGAAGAAAGAAAACAAGGCAGCACTCCTCATTCGAATCATGAAGACCCTGTGAAGGCACAACCTCAGCAGACTGCCATTGCATTGTGGATAATGGTCACTGTTTTCACAGCGTGACTTCGACCAGCCATGTACCAGGATGTCCTAAAAATCTACACAAAATATGTCATCACAAACTATATCGTCAAGCACTATGGCAGCAGAGCATCAGTGGCCTTTAATGGTCATCCACCAACCACCAAAACTCAGAAACAAAATTGTCGAGCTTCCAAAGACGCCTCTGTTGAAGATGCAGTTGAAGAAAACGTAGCAACAACAATACTACAAGCAGATTTATTTAGTAATAGATCTGATAATATACCTCCAGTCTGAGAGCATAATGGTTCATCAGACCAACCATGATGTTCATACATTGTTGAAACAGCTTAAAAATTAGAAGATGGACAGAACGGTGTACCCAGTACACCGTCGTGCATTAGGGTACCCAGTACACCGTCGTGCGTCTGGGTACCCAGTACACCGTGCGTCAGGGTACCAGTACACCGTCGTGCGTCGGGGTACCCAGTACACCGTCGTGCGTCGGGGTACCCAGTACACCGTCGTGCGTCGGGGTACCCAGTACACCGTCGTGCGTCAGGGTACCCAGTACACCGTCGTGCGTCGGGGTACCCAGTACACCGTCGTGCGTCAGGGTACCCAGTACACCGTCGTGCGTCAGGGTACCCAGTACACCGTCGTGCGTCAGGGTACCCAGTACACCGTCGTGCGTCGGGGTACCCAGTACACCGTCGTGCGTCGGGGTACCCAGTACACCGTCGTGCGTCAGGGTACCCAGTACACCGTCGTGCGTCAGGGTACCCAGTACACCGTCGTGCGTCGGGGTACCCAGTACACCGTCGTGCGTCAGGGTACCCAGTACACCGTTGTGCGTCAGGGTACCCAGTACACCGTCGTGCGTCGGGGTACCCAGTACACCGTCGTGCGTCAGGGTACCCAGTACACCGTTGTGCGTCAGGGTACCCAGTACACCGTCGTGCGTCGGGGTACCCAGTACACCGTCGTGCGTCAGGGTACCCAGTACACCGTCGTGCGTCAGGGTACCCAGTACACCGTCGTGCGTCGGGGTACCCAGTACACCGTCGTGCGTCAGGGTACCCAGTACACCGTCGTGCGTCGGGGTACCCAGTACACCGTCGTGCGTCAGGGTACCCAGTACACCGTCGTGCGTCAGGGTACCCAGTACACCGTCGTGCGTCAGGGTACCCAGTACACCGTCGTGCGTCAGGGTACCCAGTACACCGTCGTGCGTCAGGGTACCCAGTACACCGTCGTGCGTCAGGGTACGCAGTACACCGTGTGCGTCAGGGTACCCAGTACACCGCCGTGCGTCGGGGTACCCAGTACACCGTCGTGCGTCAGGGTACCCAGTACACCGTCGTGCGTCAGGGTACCCAGTACACCGTCGTGCGTCTGGGTACCCAGTACACCGTCGTGCGTCTGGGTACCCAGTACACCGTCGTGCGTCAGGGTACCCAGTACACAGTCGTGCGTCGGCGTACCCAGTACACCGTCGTGCGTCAGGGTACCCAGTACACCGTCGTGCGTCGGGGTCCCCAGTACCCAGTACACCGTCGTGCGTCGGGGTACCCAGTACACCGTCGTGCGTCGGGGTACCCAGTACACCGTCGTGCGTCAGGGTACCCAGTACACCGTCGTGCGTCGGGGTACCCAGTACACCGTCGTGCGTCGGGGTACCCAGTACACCGTCGTGCGTCGGGGTACCCAGTACACCGTCGTGCGTCGGGGTACCCAGTACACCGTCGTGCGTCAGGGTACCCAGTACACCGTCGTGCGTCGGGGTACCCAGTACACCGTCGTGCGTCAGGGTACGCAGTACACCGTCGTGCGTCAGGGTACCCAGTACACCGTCGTGCGTCGGGGTACCCAGTACACCGTCGTGCGCCAGGGTACCCAGTACACCGTCGTGCGTCGGGGTACCCAGTACACCGTCGTGCGTCGGGGTACCCAGTACACCGTCGTGCGTCGGGGTACACAGTACACCGTCGTGCGTCAGGGTACCCAGTATACCGTCGTGCGTCAGGGTACCCAGTACACCGTCGTGCGTCAGGGTACCCAGTACACCGTCGTACGTCAGGGTACCCAGTACACCGTCGTGCGTCAGGGTACCCAGTACACCTTCGTGCGTCGGGGTGCCCAGTACACCGTCGTGCGTCGGGGTACCCAGTACACCGTCGTGCGTCGGGGTACCCAGTACATCGTCGTGCGTCGGGGTACCCAGTACACCGTCGTGCGTCAGGGTACCCAGTACACCGTCGTGCGTCAGGGTACCCAGTACACCGTCATGCGTCCGGGTACCCAGTACACCGTCGTGCGTCAGGGTACCCAGTACACCGTCGTGCGTCAGGGTACCCAGTACACCGTCGTGCGTCAGGGTACCCAGTACACCGTCGTGCGTCAGGGTACCCAGTACACCGTTGTGCGTCATGGTACCCAGTACACCGTCGTGCGTCAAGGTACCCAGTGCACCGTTGTGCGTCAGGGTACCCAGTACACCGTCGTGCGTCAGGGTACCCAGTACACCGTCGTGCGTCAGGGTACCCAGTACACCGTCGTTCGTCAGGGTACACAGTACACCGTCATGAGTCCGGGTAATCAGTACACCGTCGTGCGTCAGGGTACCCAGTACACCGTCGTGCGTCGGGGTACCCAGTACACCGTCGTGCGTCGGGGTACCCAGTACACCGTCGTGCGTCGGGGTACCCAGTACACCGTCGTGCGTCGGGGTACCCAGTACACCGTCGTGCGTCAGGGTACCCAGTACACCGTCGTGCGTCGGGGTACCCAGTACACCGTCGTGCGTCAGGGTAACCAGTACACCGTCGTGCGTCGGGGTACCCAGTACACCGCCGTGCGTCAGGGTACGCAGTACACCGTCGTGCGTCAGGGTACCCAGTACACCGTCGTGCGTCGGGGTACCCAGTACACCGTCGTGCGTCGGGGTACCCAGTACACCGTCGTGCGTCGGGGTACCCAGTACACCGTCGTGCGTCGGGGTACCCAGTACACCGTCGTGCGTCAGGGTACCCAGTATACCGTCGTGCGTCAGGGTACCCAGTACACCGTCGTGCGTCAGGGTACCCAGTACACCGTCGTGCGTCAGGGTACCCAGTACACCGTCGTGCGTCGGGGTACCCAGTACACCGTAGTGCGTCGGGGTACCCAGTACACCGTCGTGCGTCGGGGTACCCAGTACACCGTCGTGCGTCAGGGTACCCAGTACACCGTCGTGCGTCAGGGTACCCAGTACACCGTCGTGCGTCCGGGTACCCAGTACACCGTCGTGCGTCAGGGTACCCAGTACACCGTCGTGCGTCAGGGTACCCAGTACACCGTCGTGCGTCCGGGTACCCAGTACACCGTCGTGCGTCAGGGTACCCAGTACACCGTCGTGCGTCAGGGTACCCAGTACACCGTCGTGCGTCAGGGTACCCAGTACACCGTCATGCGTCCGGGTAATCAGTACACCGTCGTGCGTCAGGGTACCCAGTACACCGTCGTGCGTCAGGGTACCCAGTACACCGTCGTGCGTCAGGGTACCCAGTACACCGTCGTGCGTCAGGGTACCCAGTACACCGTCGTGCGTCAGGGTACCCAGTACACCGTCGTGCGTCAGGGTACCCAGTACACCGTCGTGCGTCGGAGTGCCCAGTACACCGTCGTTCGTCAGGGTACCCAGTACACCGTCGTGCGTCGGGGTACCCAGTACACCGTCGTGCGTCGGGGTACATAGTACACCGTCGTGCGTCAGGGTACCCAGTACACCGTCGTGCGTCAGGGTACCCAGTACACCGTCGTGCGTCGGGGTGCCCAGTACACCGTCGTGCGTCAGGGTACCCAGTACACCGTCGTGCGTCAGGGTACCCAGTACACCGTCGTGCGTCGGGGTGCCCAGTACACCGTCGTGCGTCAGGGTACCCAGTACACCGTCGTGCGTCGGGGTAACCAGTAAACCGTAGTGCGTCGGGGTACCCAGTACACCGTCGTGCGTCGGGGTACCCAGTACACCGTCGTGCGTCAGGGTACCCAGTACACCGTCGTGCGTCAGGGTACCCAGTACACCGTCGTGCGTCCGGGTTCCCAGTCCACCGTCGTGCGTCAGGGTACCCAGTACACCGTTGTGCGTCAGGGTACCCAGTACACCATCGTGCGTCAGGGTACCCAGTACACCGTCGTGCGTCCGGGTACCCAGTCAGTACATCGTCGTGCGTCAGGGTACCCAGTACACCGTCGTGCGTCAGGGTACCCAGTACAACGTCGTGCGTCAGGGTACCCAGTACACCGTCGTGCGTCAGGGTACCCAGTACACCGTCGTGCGTCAGGGTACCCAGTACACCGTCGTGCGTCAGGGTACCCAGTACACCGTCGTGCGTCGGAGTGCCCAGTACACCGTCGTGCGTCAGGGTACCCAGTACACCGTCGTGCGTCGGGGTACCCAGTACACCGTCGTGCGTCGGGGTACCCAGTACACCGTCGTGCGTCAGGGTACCCAGTACACTGTCGTGCGTCAGGGTACCCAGTACACCGCCGTGCGTCAAGGTACCCAGTACACCGTCGTGCGTCAGGGTACCCAGTACACAGTCGTGCGTCGGGGTACCCAGTACACCGTGCGTCAGGGTACCCAATACACCTTCGTGCGTCAGGGTACCCAGTACACCGTTGTGCGTCAGGGTACCCAGTACACCGTCATGCGTCCGGGTACCCAGTACACCGTCGTGCGTCAGGGTACCCAGTACACCGTCGTGCGTCAGGGTACCCAGTACACCGTCGTGCGTCAGGGTACCCAGTACACCGTCGTGCGTCAGGGTACCCAGTACACCGTCGTGCGTCGGGGTGCCCAGTACACCGTCGTGCGTCAGGGTACCCAGTACACCGTCGTGCGTCGGGGTACCCAGTACACCGTAGTGCGTCGGGGTACCCAGTACACCGTCGTGCGTCGGGGTACCCAGTACACCGTCGTGCGTCAGGGTACCCAGTACACCGTCGTGCGTCAGGGTACCCAGTACACCGTCGTGCGTCCGGGTACCCAGTACACCGTCGTGCGTCAGGGTACCCAGTACACCGTCGTGCGTCAGGGTACCCAGTACACCGTCGTGCGTCAGGGTGCCCAATACACCGTCAGGGTACCCAGTGCGTCGTCAGGGTATCCAGTACACCGTCGTGCGTCAGGGTACCCAGTACACCGTCGTGCGTCAGGGTACCCAGTACACCGTCGTGCGTCAGGGTACCCAGTACACCGTCGTGCGTCAGGGTACCCAGTACACCGTCGTGCGTCAGGGTACCCAGTACACCGTCGTGCGTCAGGGTACCCAGTACACCGTCGTGCGTCAGGGTACCCAGTACACCGTCGTGCGTCGGGGTACCCAGTACACCGTCGTGCGTCGGGGTACCCAGTACACCGTCGTGCGTCGGGGTACCCAGTACACCGTCGTGCGTCAGGGTACCCAGTACACCGTCGTGCGTCAGGGTACCCAGTACACCGTCGTGCGTCAGGGTACCCAGTACACCGTCGTGCGTCAGGGTACCCAGTACACCGTCGTGCGTCAGGGTACCCAGTACACCGTCGTGCGTCGGGGTACCCAGTACACCGTCGTGCGTCAGGGTACCCAGTACACCGTCGTGCGTCAGGGTACCCAGTACACCGTCGTGCGTCAGGGTACCCAGTACACCGTCGTGCGTCCGGGTACCCAGTACACCGTCGTGCGTCAGGGTACCCAGTACACCGTCGTGCGTCAGGGTACCCAGTACACCGTCGTGCGTCAGGGTACCCAGTACACCGTCGTGCGTCAGGGTACCCAGTACACCGTTGTGCGTCAGGGTACCCAGTACACCGTCGTGCGTCAGGGTACCCAGTACACCGTCGTGCGTCAGGGTACCCAGTACACCGTCGTGCGTCAGGGTACCCAGTACACCGTCATGCGTCCGGGTAATCAGTACACCGTCGTGCGTCAGGGTACCCAGTACACCGTCGTGCGTCAGGGTACCCAGTACACCGTCGTGCGTCAGGGTACCCAGTACACCGTCGTGCGTCAGGGTACCCAGTACACCGTCGTGCGTCAGGGTACCCAGTACACCGTCGTGCGTCAGGGTACCCAGTACACCGTCGTGCGTCAGGGTACCCAGTACACCGTCGTGCGTCAGGGTACCCAGTACACCGTCGTGCGTCAGGGTACTCAGTACACCGTCGTGCGTCAGGGTACCCGGTACACCGTCGTGCGTCGGGGTACCCAGTACACCGTCGTGCGTCAGGGTACCCAGTACACCGTCGTGCGTCAGGGTACCCAGTACACCGTCGTGCGTCAGGGTACCCAGTACACCGTCGTGCGTCAGGGCACCCAGTACACCGTCAGGGTACCCAGTACACCGTCGTGCGTGCGTCACCGGGTACCCAGTACACCGTCGTGCGTCAGGGTACCCAGTACACCGTCGTGTGTCAAGGTACCCAGTACACCGTCGTGCGTCAGGGTACCCAGTACACCGTCGTGCGTCAGGGTACCCACTACACCGTCGTGCGTCAGGGTCAGTGCGTCAGGGTACCCAGTACACCGTCGTGCGTCGTCAGCCAGTACACCGCCGTGCGTCAGGGTACCCAGTACACCGTCGTGCGTCAGGGTACCCAGTACACCGTCGTGCGTCAGGGTACCCAGTACACCGTCGTGCGTCAGGGTACCCAGTACACCGTCGTGCGTCAGGGTACCCAGTACACCGTCGTGCATCAGAGCAGCCAGTACACCGTCGTGCGTCAGGGTACCCAGTACACCGTCGTGCGTCAGGGTACCCAGTACACCGTCGTGCGTCAGGGTACCCAGTACACCGTCGTGCGTCAGGGTACCCAGTACACCGTCGTGCGTCAGGGTACCCAGTACACCGTCGTGCGTCAGGGTACCCAGTACACCGTCGTGCGTCAGGGTACCCAGTACACCGTCGTGCGTCGGGGTACCCAGTACACCGTCGTGCGTCAGGGTACCCAGTACACCGTCGTGCGTCAGGGTACCCAGTACACCGTCGTGCGTCAGGGTACCCAGTACACCGTCGTGCGTCAGGGTACCCAGTACACCGTCGTGCGTCAGGGTACCCAGTACACCGTCGTGCGTCAGGGTACCCAGTACACCGTCGTGCGTCAGGGTACCCAGTACACCGTCGTGCGTCAGGGTACCCAGTACACCGTCGTGCGTCAGGGTACCCAGTACATCGTCGTGCGTCAGGGTACCCAGTACACCGTTGTGCGTCGTGGTACCCAGTACACCGTCGTGCGTCAGGGTACCCAGTGCACCGTTGGGCGTCAGGGTACCCAGTACACCGTCGTGCGTCAGGGTACCCAGTACACCGTCGTGCGTCCGGGTAATCAGTACACCGTCGTGCGTCAGGGTACCCAGTACACCGTCGTGCGTCAGGGTACCCAGTACACCGTCGTGCGTCAGGGTACCCAGTACACCGTCGTGCGTCAGGGTACCCAGTACACCGTTGTGCGTCATGGTACCCAGTACACTGTCGTGCGTCAGGGTACCCATTGCACCGTTGTGCGTCAGGGTACACAGTACACCGTCGTGCGTCAGGGTACCCAGTACACCGTCGTGCGTCAGGGTACTCAGTACACCGTCGTGCGTCAGGGTACCCGGTACACCGTCGTGCGTCGGGTACCCAGTACACTGTCGTGCGTCGGGGTACTGGGTACCCTGACGCACGACGGTGTACCCAGTACACCGTCGTGCGTCGGGTACCCAGTACACCGTCGTGCGTCAGGGTACCCAGTACACCGTCGTGCGTCAGGGTACCCAGTACACCGTCGTGCTTTAGGGCACCCAGTACACCGTTGTGTGTCAGGGTACCCAGTACACCATTGTGCGTCAGGATACACAATACACCCTCGTGCGTCAGGGTACGTAGTACACCGTCGTGCATTAGGGTACCCAGTACACCGTCGTGCGTCAGGGTACCCAGTACACCGTCGTGCGTCAGGGTACCCAGTACACCGTCGTGCGTCAGGGTACCCAGTACACCGTCGTGCATCAGAGCAGCCAGTACACCGCCGTGGCATCAACAACATCTGCTAGACCCGCCCTCACACAGGAACTAGTGTGAATGCAACATAACAGGTTGAACCTGATAATCAGTCAACCAGGTACAAGTTGTACACCAATTTCTTGTCGCGACCTTGCAATGTAGCAAGTAACCAGAGAAACGTGTTCAACACGCCTCAACCTGGCCTTGCTATTGCAAAATGTATTGGCCTAGTTGATACGACAAATCCTACTCCTGACGTTGCAAAACATGCTACCCTTAATATTGCGACACATCCTGACCTTGCAACAGGTAACCACAAGTAAGTGTAATTTTATATTACTATCATTATATCTATTATTATTATTATTATTATTATTCAAGGGGAAGCACAAAACCCGTAGTAGCCAGGCAGTGTAGGAGCATCATCATAACAAGGGAACATATCGAACGAAAGCACCAGCAATTGCTTCCCAAGTTATATATTGTCAATACACTTCTTTTATGCTGGAGATCAGTAACCCAGGTTATTCTGGGGGTCATTCTAATGACTAAATTATTTGCGCTTACCTTTCCCTCAAAAAAAAGGTATTAGAAAAAACTGACTTCATTTGTATAAGATTAAAAATGGAACCAAGGTGAAAATTAATGGTGATGTAGCATGTTCCAGTGAGAAGCGTGGTCTATCTTTAATACAGTTAGGTCTCTTGTACATAAATAATAGATAAATAGCAAGCTGAAGAATGAGACACTTGTGCAACACTTAGAAATCTTTATCGAGGAAACGTTTCGCTAGCCTGTGGCTTCTTCAGTTCAATACAGAGAAAAACGGTGAAAGACGAGAGGGAGAACGAGGTAATCAGTCTCTCAGCCTGGAGTCCCTCGACTCCAGGCTGAGAGACTGATCACCTCGTTCTCCTTCTCGTCTTTCTCCGTTCTCTGTATTGGGTTGAAGAAGCCACTGACTGTCGAAACGATTCCTCAGTAAAGATTTCCAAGTGTCTCATTCTTCAACTAGTCGGTTTTATAAACCATTACATGACAAATAACAAGTTAATAATAAAACAGCTAACCAACACAGCCTCGAAGTGGTAACAGATTTATCCTTTGCTCTAGACCGCTGTCATGAAACAACTATGGTCTTTAGGTGAAATGACATCAAGACAATTTCCTTTAAAGAAACATCATTGATTTGACAATGTGCGTAATTCATCACCCAGCAGCACTGAGGTGATTCTTGAATACTCCCAACGCTGCAGACAAATCAAGGTTGTAAAAATCATTCCTGAACAATGTCAATGTATGCAGATGACAACGTGAGGTGCATGGCCACAGACTTACAGGACAAAGTACTGCTGGACACTACTCTAGATGAAGACTGTGTTGCATTGAAATTTAAATGCAAAATATTGCCCGATTTACTTAACTAGGATTTGAAATTGCTATCGTCTTCTGTTGCCAACAATACAAGAAAAAACAATTCAAGCAATGGCCTTTGTTGAACTCATCACCCACCTGGAAAACCCTATTGAAGATGGTACCTTCTACTTCAATTTTCTGAGTTGTACCAGCTCTATGGAAGACGGCTGAAAGATCTATTTGTTGACTAATAAATTTATAAGGCTGGTTTTAACGAATAGTTGAGGTACTCTCCTAAGACCAAGAGTAAAAAATGTTAATAAAAATGCAGTTCTTATGTTCGACCAGGGAATGTAGCAAATACTAAATGTAAGCACCGAAGTCTGAGTACAAGAGTGATGCCCTGAATCTGGTTGAAGTTGCAAGGGTAGAGCGAAGAGATATCCTTTGCTAAGAGTTAGGTGATCTTTACTTCAATGATCCATTTCCCCCTGACTAGCAAAAGAAGCCTGCTTTCAATACCTAGAGATAACTCTTATCCATGATGCTGTTTTGAGATGACCTAATGTACCAAGGTTCAGTGAAGTTCCAAATGTACCTCACTGTCTTCCAGACTATCCTGCTCAATTGCAAGAGCCCAACTGCTGCCAAAAGCAGATACTTAGTAAACCAGGAGCCACCGTTCCCATCATACACTGGCATGGCTGTTCATACACAAACCAGGTGCGTTCCCATCATACACTGGCATGGCTGTTCATACACAAACCAGGTGGAAGCTGTTCAGACAGCTTTTCGACTTGGGTCTCAAAGTAATCTTGAAAACTGAATATCAGTTGACAACTACCGTTTTTTAGGACACCAGGAAGTAAGGTGCCGTATGCCTTCTCCCAACTTTCCTCCCCCCAAACTACATGGACAACCAAGTTCCATCATACACCACTGCCCAGCATTCCTCTCATGGAACAGCAATCATTCTTTTTCAGTTCCCGCCCAAGTACAAGATGAGTCTGCCAGGATGGAATAACCATACCACCCTCAGGCACAAACAGGGATCACTGGTTGCCTGAGATATTCACTACGGTACCAGATGTTGTCCTCGGGAAAACCACTATAGCTCTCCTTGAACCTCCTGGTACGGTGAAGCCTGTAATAGAGCACTTAGAAGAAGGAAATTACTTTAATCTTAAAAAGGAAGATCTGGAAAAGTGGGATACAGCGGCTTTCTCAATCAACCATACATCTCAACAGGATGTATCAGATGAGATATGGGCAGCACTCACTCAGCTTTGCTCCTTGTTGTATGGCAGCACCAGCTGCCATGATAAGCATAGTATGGAAGTAAAACAACAATGGCACTGTATGTCCCCATGATGTAGTACGTTCAGTGGAGTTGGCCCGAGGCCCTAAAAGAGGACCAGAATTTTATCACGATCGGAAATGGCGAAGTGAAATACATAGGGAGCCACCTCTGATTGGATCGCTGCACAAACACAAGAGGGAACCACCTCACCTGCCATTGCAGACTCGTTCCTCCGTGCTTCTCATGTCACCTAGACAAAACATTTCACGATAAGAACACAAAAGACTATGGTGAAAAATGTACATACAAGCAGCTCATATTGAATTACATGGAACGTTGTACATGTAGATGCCTCACATACACATTGAAGAACCATCAACATGAACATGTAGGTCCCGCAACTAAGATTTAATAAATGTAACACAACTGAGCAGTCATGTTAATTTTGAAGTCATGTGCTATTTAAGTGCTCTATCAATTACATTTGCTACATATGTAATATTTACAATACTCGTATAATATCTTGAGAACTACTAACTATATATGAAGTACACTATATAAAGAATTAAAGAGTTTTGTTAGTTTTATGAACAAGGGAGATTAATTTGTCCTTTACCCATTAATATCCAGAATATTTTAATTTTACTCTAATTTAGGTAGTTAAATTTTTGTTGTATTGTTAAATTACACAAATTAAATCTTCTATATATCAAATTTAATGGTCCGCAACGAAATATTCCATAATAAGATGTTACCAAATGGTCAAAAAAAAAAATGATACCTTCATATTACCTTGTTTTTAATGTTGACTGACTAGAGGGTTATACAGTGCCTGAGGAACTGGATTTACTCAAGTTTGATCCACTGAAGTGGAAAAGTATCCGAAATTCCTTGGAACAAGAGCCCTTCAATATCATCCTCAACGAACCCATCCTTCCTCTCCTCCCGCCGTTGAAGAGAGTGTAGAGCACTGAACATGCCTGAGGGCGAACATGAACTGTGTTCTGTCGTGACTCACCCAGACACTAAGTTGTGTCCAACGTGACCAACTCGGTACTGAATATGTGTACCATTACCATAACACGAAGTGGACACGTGTTTTGAACACGTACTAGCACTTAGGCGTGTCAACGTCCTAACAGAGCACGGGTGGGCTGAACACATTAACACAGCCCTACCATAACATTTTTTCATTGTTCACTATGACATCATAGAGGTTATGCTGGGTTAATGTGCAGTTTAACATCGCTATCAATGTCACGTTGGGTTAATGTTCAGTTTAACATCGCTATCAATGTCACGTTGGGTTAATGTTCAGTTTAACATCGCTATCAATGTCACGTTGGGTTAATGTTCAGTTTAACATCGCTATCAATGTCATGTTGGGTTAATGTTCAGTTTAACATCGCTATCAATGTCACGTTGGGTTAATGTTCAGTTTAACATCGCTATCAATGTCACGTTGGGTTAATGTTCAGTTTAACATCGCTATCAATGTCATGTTGGGTTAATGTTCAGTTTAACATCGCTATCAATGTCACGTTGGGTTAATGTTCAGTTTAACATCGCTATCATTGTCACGTTGGGTTAATGTTCAGTTTAACATCGCTATCAATGTCACGTTGGGTTAATGTTCAGTTTAACATCGCTATCAATGTCACGTTGGGTTAATGTTCAGTTTAACATCGCTATCAATGTCAGGTTGGGTTAATGTTCATTTAAACATCCATATCATGTATACTATGTTAGGTTAATCTTCATGTTAACATTCCTCTCTCACATATTATGTAAAACCGATGTTCATTTAAATATTTTTAACTTATTAACACCAACTATTTTTCTTGATGCCAATTAAGATGCCAATTATTTTAGTTAATTTATTAATACCAATTATTTTTCTTGATTTATTAATACTAACATATTGATTTATTAACACCAATTATTTTTCTTTATTAATACCAATTCTTCTTAAGTAACACCAATTATACTGATTTATTAATACCAATTATTTTTCTTAATTTATTAATGCTAATTATCTTAATTCATTAATACCTCTTATTTTATTAACTTATTAATACCAAGCATTTTAATTTAATACCAATTATCAATTATTCATTAATACCAATTATTTTCTTATTGTATTATCTTAATGTATTAATACAAATTTTATCTATAATAATTTCTTAATTTACTAAAGCCAATTATCTTAATAGTTACTTTTTAACTTTAATGCGAATTATTTCTCTTGCTTCAATAATATTATATATATATATATATATATATATATATATATATATATATATATATATATATATATATATATATATATATATATATATATATATGTCGTGCCGAATACGCAAACTTGCGATTTTGGTTTAAATAGCAACGCTCATCTTGCCATATAGGACAAGTGAAAATTTGTGTATGCAATAATTTCGCCAAAATCATTCTGAACCTAACGAAAAAAATATATTTCACTATGTTTACTTAGTATTAAATTACTGTAAACGTATCTAAAATATATTTAGTTGGGTTAGGCTAAAATAAATTGCTCTTGTTATAATAAGGTTAGGTAATTTTTCTAAGATTCTTTTGGTGCAAAATTAAAAATTTTTACATTAACATTAATGAAAAAAATATATCTTTAAACGTATAAGAGAAAATTTTAGAAAGGACTTAATTTTAAATGAGTTCTTGCTAATTGACCAGTTTTACATATTCGGCACGACATTATATATATACTATATATATATATATATATATATATATATATATATATATATATATATATATATATATATATATATATATATATATTTGAATAAACTTTAAATGTTATCTTTGATGAGTGAAACAGAGTTTGATGTAATTAGCTTGACTCCCACCTAGCAGACTTAAACAGATAATTGCTGGAATATAGCCACAATGTTAAAATAAACAGATAACTGTTATCCTGTACTAACACCTAAACAGTTGCGTTAGGTTATTCTTAAAGCGAACAGTTCACAGTTAATGCATTAACAATCCTTGTTATTATTATTATTATTATTATTATTATTATTATTATTATTATTATTATTATTATTATTATTATACTGTTGCTATGCATATTTCTGCATTAACGTGAAGTTTATAAAATAAGACGTTGTAGTAAAAAAAAAAAGCGCCCACAAATTGATGATATAAAATTACAGAGCACTTTTTTGTTACTATCAACAAGTTATTTTATAAGGTTGGCACTAATGTATAAACCTGCATAACAACAGCCATGGAAGAGTTACATCCGCAAGGCTCATGCAGCGCCTGGGGAAATGAGAATCAATCAGATTTTCATCCGAAGGAAAGTTTCAGTTCTTTGGATCAAGAGCCCTCCTACAACATTTCTTGGAGGAAAATAATTGTGTATTATTTTATTTTCAAGATGACCTGAATAAGCCTGAAAAATGTTTTGAAGGTAATTTAAATAATCCTCAACTTTATTACAGACCCATTATTTTGAAAGTAATTTAAATAATTCTCAACTTTATTAAAGACCCATTATTTTGAAAGTAATTTAAATAATTCTCAACTTTATTACAGACCCATTATTTTGAAAGTAATTTAAATAATTCTCAACTTTATTACAGACCCATTATTTTGAAAGTAATTTAAATAATCCTCAACTTTATTACAGTTCTAATATATGTGAACAAATGACTTAATCTCTTCTCTTAAATATGTAATATTTGTCCTTCTCTTTGACCCTCCTTCCCTCTCTGTTCTTCACTCCTTCCCTCTCTGTTCCTCACTCCTTCCCTCTCTGTTCCTCACTCCTTCCCTCTCTGTTCCTCACTCCTTCCCTCTCTGTTCCTCACTCCTTCCCTCTCTGTTCCTCACTCCTTCCCTCTCTGTTCCTCACTCCTTCCCTCTCTGTTCCTCACTCCTTCCCTCTCTGTTCCTCACTCCTTCCCTCTCTGTTCCTCACTCCTTCCCTCTCTGTTCCTCACTCCTTCCCTCTCTGTTCCTCACTCCTTCCCTCTCTGTTCCTCACTCCTTCCCTCTCTGTTCCTCACTCCTTCCCTCTCTGTTCCTCACTCCTTCCCTCTCTGTTCCTCACTCCTTCCCTCTCTGTTCCTCACTCCTTCCCTCTCCTCACTCCTTCCCTCTCTGTTCCTCACTCCTTCCCTCTCTGTTCCTCACTCCTTCCCTCTCTGTTCCTCACTCCTTCCCTCTCTGTTCCTCACTCCTTCCCTCTCTGTTCCTCACTCCTTCCCTCTCTGTTCCTCACTCCTTCCCTCTCTGTTCCTCACTCCTTCCCTCTCTGTTCCTCACTCTTTCCCTCTCTGTTCCTCACTCCTTCCCTCTCTGTTCCTCACTCCTTCCCACTCTGTTCCTCACTCCTTCCCTCTCTGTTCCTCACTCCTTCCTTCTCTGTTCCTCACTCCTTCCTTCTCTGTTCCTCACTCCTTCCCTCTCTGTTCCTCACTCCTTTCCTCTCTGTTCCTCACTCCTTCCCTCTCTGTTCCTCACTCCTTCCCTCTCTGTTCCTCACTCCTTCCCTCTCTGTTCCTCACTCCTTCCCTCTCTGTTCCTCACTCCTTCCCTCTCTGTTCTTCACTCCTTCCCTCTCTGTTCCTCACTCCTTCCCTCTCTGTTCCTCACTCCTTCCCTCTCTGTTCCTCACTCCTTCCCTCTCTGTTCTTCACTCCTTCCCTCTCTGTTCCTCACTCCTTCCCTCTATGTTCCTCACTCCTTCCCTCTCTGTTCCTCACTCCTTCCCTCTCTGTTCCTCACTCCTTCCCACTCTGTTCCTCACTCCTTCCCTCTCTGTTCCTCACTCCTTCCTTCTCTGTTCCTCACTCCTTCCTTCTCTGTTCCTCACTCCTTCCCTCTCTGTTCCTCACTCCTTCCCTCTCTGTTCCTCACTCCTTCCCTCTCTGTTCCTCACTCCTTCCCTCTCTGTTCCTCACTCCTTCCCTCTCTGTTCCTCACTCCTTCCCTCTCTGTTCCTCACTCCTTCCCTCTCTGTTCCTCACTCCTTCCCTCTCTGTTCCTCACTCCTTCCCTCTCTGTTCCTCACTCCTTCCCACTCTGTTCCTCACTCCTTCCCTCTCTGTTCCTCACTCCTTCCCTCTCTGTTCCTCACTCCTTCCCTCTCTGTTCCTCACTCCTTCCCTCTCTGTTCCTCACTCCTTTCCTCTCTGTTCCTCACTCCTTCCTTCTCTGTTCCACACTCCTTCCCTCTCTGTTCCTCACTCCTTCCCTCTCTGTTCCTCATTCCTTCCCTCTCTGTTCCTCACTCCTTCCCTCTCTGTTCCTCACTCCTTTCCTCTCTGTTCCTCACTCCTTCCTTCTCTGTTCCACACTCCTTCCCTCTCTGTTCCTCACTCCTTCCCTCTCTGTTCCTCACTCCTTCCCTCTCTGTTCCTCACTCCTTCCCTCTCTGTTCCTCACTCCTTCCCTCTCTGTTCCTCACTCCTTCCGTCTATGTTCCTCACTCCTTCCCTCTCTGTTCCTCACTCCTTTCCTCTCTGTTCCTCACTCCTTCCTTCTCTGTTCCACACTCCTTCCCTCTCTGTTCCTCACTCCTTCCCTCTCTGTTCCTCACTCCTTTCCTCTCTGTTCCTCACTCATTCCCTCTCTGTTCCTCACTCCTTCCCTCTCTGTTCCTCACTCCTTCCCTCTCTGTTCCTCACTCCTTTCCTCTCTGTTCCTCACTCTTTCCCTCTCTGTTCCTTATTCCTTCCCTCTCTGTTCCTCACTCCTTTCCTCTCCGTTTCTCACTCCTTCCCTCTCTGTTCCTCACTCCTTCCCTCTCTGTTCCTCACTCCTTTCCTCTCTGTTCCTCACTCCTTCCCTGTCTGTTCCTCACTCCTTTCCTCTCTGTTCCTCACTCCTTCCCTCTCTGTTCCTCACTCCTTCAATCTTTGTTCCTCACTCCTTCCCTCTCTGTTCCTCACTCCTTCCCTCTCTGTTCCTCACTCCTTCCCTCTCTGTTCTTCACTCCTTCCCTCTCTGTTCCTCACTCCTTCCCTCTCTGTTTCTCACTCCTTCCCTCTCTGTTCCTCACTCCTTCCCTCTCTGTTCTTCACTCCTTCCCTCTCTGTTCCTCACTCCTTCCCTCTCTGTTCCTCACTCCTTCCCTCTCTGTTCCTCACTCCTTTCCTCTCTGTTCCTCACTCCTTCCCTCTCTGTTCCTCACTACTTCCATCTCTGTTCCTCACTCCTTCCCTCTCTGTTCCTCACTCCTTTCCTCTCTGTTCCTCACTCCTTTCCTCTCTGTTCCTCATTCCTTCCCTCTCTGTTCCTCACTTCTTCCCTCTCTGTTCCTCACTTCTTCCCTCTCTGTTCCTTACTCCTTTCCTCTCTGTTCCTCACTCCTTTCCTCTCTGTTTCTCACTCCTTCCCTCTCTGTTCCTCACTCCTTCCCACTCTGTTCCTCACTCCTTCCCTCTCTGTTCCTCACTCCTTTCCTCTCTGTTCCTCACTCCTTCCCTCTCTGTTACTCACTCCTTTCCTCTCTGTTCCTCACTCCTTCCCTCTCTGTTCCTCACTCCTTCCCTCTTTGTTCCTCACTCCTTCCCTCTCTGTTCCTCACTCCTTCCCTCTCTGTTCCTCACTCCTTCCCTCTCTGTTCCTCACTCCTTCCCTCTCTGTTCCTCACTCCTTCCCTCTCTGTTCTTCACTCCTTCCCTCTCTGTTCCTCACTCCTTCCCTCTCTGGTCTTCACTCCTTCCCTCTCTGTTCCTCACTCCTTCCCTCTCTGTTCCTCACTCCTTCCCTCTCTGTTATTCACTCCTTCCCTCTCTGGTCTTCACTCCTTCCCTCTCTGTTCCTCACTCCTTCCCTCTCTATTCCTCACTCCTTCCCTCTCTGTTCCTCACTCCTTCCCTCTCTGTTCTTCACTCCTCCCCTTTCTGTTATTCACTCCTTCCCTCTCTGGCCTTCACTCCTTCCCTCTCTGTTCACTCCTTCCCTCTCTGTTCCTCACTCCTTCCCTCTCTGGTCTTCACTCCTTCCCTCTCTGTTCCTCACTCCTTCCCTCTCTGTTATTCACTCCTTCCCTCTCTGGTCTTCACTCCTTCCCTCTCTGTTCCTCACTCCTTCCCTCTCTATTCCTCACTCCTTCCCTCTCTGTTCCTCACTCCATCCCTCTGTTCTTCACTCCTTCCCTCTCTATTCTTCACTCCTTCCCTCTCTGTTCTTCACTCCTTCCCTCTCTGTTCCTCACTCCTTCCCTCTGTTCTTCACTCCTTCCCTCTCTGTTCCTCACTCCTTCCCTCTCTGTTCTTCACTCCTTCCCTCTCTGTTCTTCACTCCTTCCCTCTGTTCTTCACTCCTTCCCTCTCTGTTCCTCACTCCTTCCCTCTGTTCTTCACTCCTTCCCTCTCTGTTCTTCACTCCTTCCCTCTCTGTTTTTCACTCCTTCCCTTTCTGTTCTTCACTCCTTCCCTCTCTATTCCTCACTCCTTCCCTCTCTGTTCTTCACTCCTTCCCTCTCTGTTCTTCACTCCTTCCCTCTTTATTCCTCACTCCTTCCCTCTCTGTTCTTCACTCCTTCCCTCTCTATTCCTCACTCCTTCCCTCTCTATTCCTCACTCCTTCCCTCTCTGTTCTTCACTCTGTTTTTGACTCCTTCCCTTTCTGTTCATCCCTCCTTCCCTCTCTATTCCTCACTCCTTCCCTCTCTGTTCTTCACTCCTTCCCTCTCTGTTCTTCACTCCTTCCCTCTCTGTTCTTCACTTCTTCCCCCTCTGTTGCTCACTCCCTCCCTCCCTCTGTTGTTCACTCCCTCCCGCCCTGTTCCTCACTCCTTCCCCCTCTGTTCTTCACTCTTTCCTTCTATTCTTCACTCCTTCCCTCTCTGTTACTCACTCCCTCTATATTCCTTCCTCCCTCCCTCCTTCTCTCTCTGTTCTTCACTCCCCGTTCCTCGCTCCCTCTCTGTTCTTCACTCCTTCCCTCTCTGTTCTTCACTCCTTCCCTCTCTGTTCTTCACGCCTTCCCTTTCCCTCCCTCACCGACTGTCAGTGAGAGTGATAACTGGTCCTTCTGTCCACTGATAACTACTCCGTCTGGCCAGTGGTAACTACCGCTAGTTGTGCCCACCTGGCCAGTTATAACTGGCCATTCTTCCCACCTGGCCAGTTATAACTGGTACATCTAGCGAGTGATGACTGCTCCACTTGGCCAGTGATGACCAGCTCATCTGGCCAATGATGACTGGTCCATCTGACCAGTGATGACTGGTCCATCTGACCAGTGATGACTGGTCCATCTGACCAGTGATGACTGGTCCATCTGACCAGTGATGACTGGTCCATCTGACCAGTGATGACTGGTCCAGCTGACCAGTGATGACTGGTTCTACCAACCCACCAGCAAATATTTAAGGTCGAGAAAACGATACCAGGCACAATATATATTAATGCAGCCATAGTACCATTATACAGTTTAACAGCAAGTTTGTCAGAAACAGTGTAGCAGATCAAACATTGCAACAGAAGTATCATCAACAGAGGTTGTAGGAGCAGAAGCAGTAGCATCAATATCAACAGCAAAAGGAGCAGTAATAGTAGCAGTATCAGCAGCAAAAGAATCAGTAATGCTAATAGTATCAGCAGCAGCAGTCGTAGTAATAGTAGTAGTCGTAGTAGTAGTAGTAGTAGTAGTAGTAGTAGTAGTAGTAGTAGTAGCAGGAGTAGTAGTAAGAGTAGTAGCAGCAGCTGTAGCAGCAAAGTGCAAATTGCGAGCAAAGCAGCAGGTGGCAAGAGGCCGGAGCTGACCACAGGGACAAGAACCAGATTTATGAGATAGGAACGGCAGGAGGTTCTCGCCCACAGGCACAGGACAAGGAGGATCTGCCAGAGAGAGAGAGAGAGAGAGAGATCGTGTATCAGCAAGGTGTGTTTGCTGTTAGCACAAATCGGGTGCAGAAAGCACTGTGTATATTTACCTGTGTGATGCATCCAGTAATGGATTCTCTGGTATTTACATTTAAAAGTTTGCAAGGAGTTTGTCTCCGTTAGTGCCTCCGCCAGTGTGTTCCCCCTTGTTCACTGTCCTTACACTGCCTCCACCAGTGTTCCCCTTGTTCACTGTCCCTACACTGCCTCCACCAGTGTTCCCCTTGTTCACTGTCCCTACACTGCCTCCACCAGTGTTCCCCTTGTTCACTGCTTCTACCAGTGTGTTCCCCGTGTTCACTGTCTCCACCAGTACGTTCCCCTTGTTTACTGCTTCCACCAGTGTGTTCCCCGTGTTCACTGTCTCCACCAGTCTGTTCCCCGTGTTCACTACTTCCACCAGTGTGTTCCCCGTGTTCACTACTTCCACCAGTGTGTTCCCCGTGTTCACTACTTCCACCAGTGTGTTCCCCGTGTTCACTACTTCCACCAGTGTGTTCCCCGTGTTCACTACTTCCACCAGTGTGTTCCCCGTGTTCACTACTTCCACCAGTGTGTTCCCCGTGTTCACTACTTCCACCAGTGTGTTCCCCGTGTTCACTACTTCCACCAGTGTGTTTCCCTTATTCATTATCTCCAGTGACAGGTTTCATGGGATTCTCCAGCTGAACCAGAGTGCTGGTATTAGCAACTCGCAGGAACACATAGACATCACAGTCTGGTTGATCAGTTTCCGTCACTACAACAAAATGCTTGAACACCAAACTGCAAACTCACTCAGCATTTAGGGAACATTCTGGAAATTGGTGAAGGGTTTTGATCCGCGAAACTGTAGTTTCCCTTCCCCTTCCTCGAAACAAACTAATTACCATCCCTTCCCTACTAGGGTCTTACCAGGCACTGTATGACCCATACGGGTTCAGTGTTTCTCTATGAATGATAATAGTATTCACGCTATTACTGCTGCGACTATGACTACCCCTGCTATTAATACTGCTACTACTACTACTGCTCCTAATACTATTAGTACTACTATTAATACTATTACTACTATTCTACTATTACTACTATAATACTACTAATAATAATACTACTAGTACTATTAATACTACTGCTGTTGCTGCTGCTACTGCTACTGCTGTCACTGCTACTACTACTACTGCTAGTAATACAGTACTAGTACGAATACTATTACTACTACTAATACTAGTACAAAAGTATGCAAATAACGTGAAGGTTGGCTGGTGGGGGCTTGAGATCCAGCAGAGATCATGATTCACTAGCCACAATTAGCAGATCTTAGATGCTTTAATTGTCTCATTTATGTTTGCGGTCATCTAGCCTCGGCGGAATATTTCCCTGACATCTCTAATACAGACACACCGAAGGGTACGGCAGCAGGCTCAGCTGTTAAGTGACTGTTTATACTTCTGATATCATGGCCCCCGCGGCTCGGTTCCGTCAGAGGCTTATTTGTTGGCAAGCTGATCATTTAAGCGACTGGTGGTGCTCGCAGCACAAAGTCTGACATAAGCACCATAGCCTGTCTGACCAGGTTGCTTGTCAGGCTCCCTCTTGTAAATGTGGTCATAGCCACTTGGCACTAGTTAAGTGGCCACAGTGGGTAAGATGTTTGCCTCGTTGCTTCCTATCGCTCTTAACTTACCTGATTGTAATAACAAAGCAGCCTCTCTACTAGCTGTTTCCTTGTTCATATTTCAATATGTGCTACCTAACTTGAAGTACTGCAGCCAATATTTTCTCTGTCAGTTACGTTTATAATTGTTTGTCTGTCTCTTTATGCATGCACTCAAGTGTGCGCACACACACACACACACACACACACACACACACACACACACACACACACACACGCAGATAAATGTGCTAAAGAAAAAGGAACTAGAGATATATACGTCAGAAGCAGCCATAAAGATGTATCAACACTCAGCTTCACGAGTGAGCGAGCACAAAGATGATTGCAAATGATCATGTTTAAACTGGTGTGTTATAATCCTTCCTCCTTAGGCGCAGCCCTCAGCCTTGCCTAGCATGCAATTATTGTTCTGTCTCTCAGCGGCGGTCGCTAGGAGTAGGAGAGGAGGAGGCGAAGGAGGTAAAAGACAAGGAGCCGAAGACTGAAGGAAAACTGGTAGATGCAGTAAACAAAATAACCTGTACGACATTACTAGTTCAAGGTCGAATGTACACACACACACACACACACACCGCAATAGATCAGAGAATATCTGACGGGATGACATCATCGAGTCATGATACGTGATGAGGTGTCAAAGTGGGCGCCTGTGACGAGTAGGGTTCCACAGGGGTCAGTCCTAGGACCGGTGCTGTTTCTTTTATATGTGACTGACATGACTCAGAAGTGTCCCTGTCTGCAGACGATGTGAAGTTAATGAGAATTCAGTCGGAGGAAGATAAAGCAGGACTACAGAGAGATCTGGAGAGGCTGCAAGCCTGGCCCAACAACTGGCTCCTGGAGTTCAACCCCACCAAGTGCAAAGTCATGAAGATTGAGGAAGGGCAAAGACGACCTCTGACAGAGTACAGTTTAGGGGGCCAAAGACTACAAAACTCACTCAAGGAAGAGGATCTTAGGGAGTGTATAATACGGAGCACATCTGAGGCGCACATCAACCAAATAACTGCTGCAGCATATAAGCGACTAGCGAACCTAAGAGTAGCTTTCCGACATCTCAGTAAGAAGTCGTTCCGGATCCTGTACACCCTGTACGTCAGACCCATAATGGAGTATGCAGCAAAAGTTTGGAATCCACACCTGCCCAAGCACGTCAGGAAATTAAAGAAAGTGCAAACCTTAGCACTTTCTCTAATTTCCTACGAGGAATGGTTAAGGGAACTCGATCTGACGACACTGGAGGACAGGAGGAATAGGTAAGGGGGACATAACGCCATATAAAATAGTGAGAGGAATCGACAAGGTGGATAAGGACAGAATGTTTCAAAGATGGGGCACAGCAACAAGGGGTCACAATTAGAAGTTGAAGACTCAGATGAGTCACAGGGAGGTTGGGAAGTATTTCTTCAGTCACAGAATTGTCAGGAAGTGGAATAGCCTGGAAAGTGAGGTAGTACAGACAGTTACCATACCTAGCTATAAGAAGAGGTATGATAAAACCCATGTAGAAGGAAGAGAATGGACCTAGTTGCGACCGGTGAAGAGGCGGGGCAGGAGCTATGAACTGACCCCTGCGACCACAATTAGGTGAGTACACACAAACACACACACACACAAACAGGTCAGGAGCTGTGACTCCAACCCTGGAACCACAACTAGGTGAGTACACGCCCACCCACACACACACATACACCTCTACACACACGCACACACCTCTACACACACACACATATACACACACACATATACACCTACACACATATTCACCTACACACACATATACACCTAAACACACACACACACACACACACACACACACACACACACACACACACACACACACACACACACAAATAGGTCAGGAGCTGTGACTCGACCCCTGGAACCACAACTAGGTGAGTACACACCCACACACACATACACCTCTACACACACACACACCACTACACACACACACACACACACACACACACATGTAATGGAGGCAAGACCCATACACAGCTTTAAGAAGAGGTATGATAAAGCTCATGGAGCAGGAAGTGACCTAGTAGCAGCTAGTGAAGAGGCGGGACCAGGAGCTGTGAATCGACCCCTGCAACCACAACTAGGTGAGTATAACTAGGGTGAGTACACACACACACACACACAACTACAGAGCGATCTTTACATGCTGCAGGCCTGGTCCTGCAACTGGCTCCTGGAGTTCAACCCCACTAATTACAAAGTCATGAAGAGTGGGGAAGGGCAAAGAAGACCACAGACGGATTACAGCCTAGGGGCCCAGAGCCTAAAAACCTCACTCAAGAAAAAGGATCTTGGGGTGAGCATAACCCTGGGCACATCTCCTGAGGCGCACATCAACCAAATAACTGCTGCAGCATTCCGACATCTTAATAAAGAGTCACTCAGGACCCTGTACACTGTGTACGTTAGGCCCATATTGGAGTATGCAGCGCCAATTTGGAACCCTCACCTAGTTAAGCATGTAAGGAAACTAGAGAAAATTCAAAGGTTTGCAACAAGACTAGTCCCGGAGCTAAGGGGTATGTTCTACGAGGTGAGGTTAAGGGAAATTGCCTGACGACACTAAGACAGGAGAGGTAGGGATGATATGATAACGACATATAGAATACTGAGAGGAATCGACAGGGTGGACAGAGACAGGATGTTCCAGAGACGGGACACAGCAACAAGGGGTTACCGTTGGAAGCTGAAGACTCAGAAGAACCACAGGGATGTTAAGAAGTATTTCGGCAGTCATAGAGTTGTCAGGAGCTGTGACTTCACCCCTGCAACCACAACGAGGTGAGTACTAGGTGAGTACACACACACACACACACACACACACACACACACACACACACACAGGGACAGGAGCTGTGACTCGACCCCTGCAACCACAACTAGGTGAGTACACACACACACACACATACACTGCAAAGTCATGAAGATTGGGGAAGGGTAAGGAAGACCGCAGACGGAGTACAGTTTAGGTGACCAGAGACTACAAACCTCACTCAAGGAAAAGGACCTTGGGGTGAGTATATCACCGGGCACATCTCCTGAGGCGCACATCAACCAAATAACTGCTGCAGCATATGGGAGCCTAGCAACCCAAGAACAATATTCCGACATCTTAATAAGGAATCGTTCAGGACTCTGTATACTGTGTACGTTAGGCCCATATTGGAGTATGCAGCACCAATTTGGAACCCACACCTAGCCAAGCATGTATGGAAACTAGTGAAAGTGTAAAGGTTTGCAACTAGACTGGTCCCGGAGGCAAGGAGTATGTCCTACGAGGCGATGTTAAGGAAAATCGACCTGACGACACTGGAGGACAGGAGAGGTATGACAACGACATACAAAATACTGAAATGAATGGACAAAGTGGACAGAGACAGAATGTTCCAGAGACGGGACACAGCAACAAGGGGTCACAGTTGGAAGTTGAAGACTCAGATGAATCACAGGGATGTTAGGAAGTATTTCTTCAGTCACAGAGTTGTCAGAAAGTGGAATAGTCTGGGAAGTGATGTAGTGGAGGCAGGATTCATATATAGCTTTAGGAAGAGGTATGATGAAACTCATGGAGCAGGAAGAGTGACCTAGTAGCGACCAGTGAAGAGGCGAGGCTAGGACTGTGACTCGACCCCTGCAACCATAACTAGGAGAGTACAACTAGGTAAGTACACACACGCACGTCTCGCATAGGTCACAGTCCAGTGCTCACACACACGCCTGTCTCAGGTCAATCACTCCCACTTGTCTCACTCAGAGGTCAAAATCAAACACACCGACTCCTACTTATATCTCTCAGTGGTCAAGGTCAGATACACCAACCTGTCTTTCTCAGACGTCAACAAGGACCACTCACACTGCCACCTGTTTGAAAGGTCAAGGAGGAGCACTCACACAGGAACACTCACACAAAGAAAGATAGAACAAGAACAAGAAAACACGGACGGAAATTATACACCTCAATGAGCCACAGGGATGTTAGGAAGGTTTTCTTCATTGTAAGAGTGGTATATAAATGGAATGAGCTGAGTAATGACACAGTGGAAGCTACCTCTATACATGGCTTCAAAAATAAGATACGACTTAATGTCAGTCGGTGGACAGTTAAGAGGCGGGACCAAGAGCTGGTGCTCATCCTCACTCAGCAAGCTTAATTACACACATTCTCACACCCCCATCTTGAACCCTCTCCATCACCTGACCTTCCCCTCTTCCCCATCCACCACTCTCAGAGCATTCCCCTCCTCCTCTTCCTCCTCCCTTTCCCCCAACCTTCCCCCTCCTCCTCCCCCTCCCCCAACCTACCCCCTCCTCCTCTCCCCAACACCCACCCTCCCCAAGCTTCCCCATCTCCCAACACACGTATATTAGATTTCCTCTCTGAATACATCCCACAAACAGTCCCAGTGTTTACACCTTAAAATAACAGAGTTACATAATATCTTACATAACATATAATTTCTATGTATATAATCTAAATCATTTTAATTTTTACTTGTACAGATTGAAGACAATCAACTACCACAAGATCATTAAGACTGTCACGTGTGCACAACCAGTCAAGGACATTCCAAACCTTAAAATACTGATGGCGTGGGTGAAGGGTGAGGGTGTGGGTGAAGGGTAAGGGTGTGGGTGAAGGGTGAGGGTGTGGGTGAAGGGTGAGGCTGTGGGTGAAGGGTGAGGCTGTGGGAGAAGGGCGAGGGTGTGGGTGAAGGGTAAGGGTGTGGGTGAAGGGTGTGGGTGAAGGGTGAGGGTGTGGGTGAGGGTGTGGGTGAAGGGTGAGGGTGTGGGTGAGGGTGTGGGTAAGGGTGTGGGTGAAGGGTGAGGGTGTGGGTGAAGGGTAAGGGTGAGGGTGAAAGGTGAGGGCGTGGGTAAGGGTAAGAGTGTGGGTGAAGGGTAAGGGTGTGGGTGAAGGGTAAGGGTGTGGGTGAAGTGTGCTTTGTATGGGGTGTGGGTGAAGGGTGAGGCTGTGGGTGAAGGGTGAGGCTGTGGGTGATGGGCGAGGGTGTGGGTGAAGGGAAAGGGTGTGGGTGAAGGGTAAGGGTGTGGGTGAAGGGTAAGGGTGAGGGTGAAAGGTGAGGGCGTGGGTAAGGGTAAGAGTGTGGGTGAAGGGTAAGGGTGTGGGTGAAGGGTAAGGGTGTGGGTGAAGTGTGAGGGTGTGGGTGAAGGGTGAGGCTGTGGGTGAAGGGTGAGGCTGTGGGAGAAGGGCGAGGGTGTGGGTGAAGGGAAAGGGTGTGGGTGAAGGGTAAGGGTGTGGGTGAAGGGTAAGGGTGTGGGTGAAGGGTAAGGGTGTGGGTGAAGGGTGAGGGTGTGGGTGAAGGGTAAGGGTGTGGGTGAAAGGTGAGGGTGTGGGTAAGGGTAAGGGTGTGGGTGAAGGGTAAGGGTGTGGGTGAAGGGTGAGGGTGTGGGTGAAGGGTGAGGGTGTAGGTAAGGGTAAGGGTGTGGGTGAAGAGTGAGGCTGTGGGTGAAGAGTGAGACTGTGGGTGAAGGGTAAGGCTGTGGGTGAAGGGAAAGGGTGTGTGTGAAGGGCGAGGGTCTGGGTGAAGGATGAGGGTGTGGGTAAGGGTGTGGGTGAAGGGTAAGGGTGTGGGTGTGGGTAAGGGTAAGGGTGTGGGTGAAAGGTAAGGGTGAGGGTGTATGTAAGGGTGGGGTTGAAGGGCGAGGGTGTGGGTGAAAGGTAAGGGTGTAGGTGAAAGGTAAGGGTGAGGGTGTGGGTAAGGGTAAGGATGTGGGTGAAGGGTGAGGGTGTGGGTGAAGGGTGAGGGTGTGGATGAAAGGTAAGGGTGTGGGTGAAGGGTGAGGGTGTGAGTAAAGGGTGAGGGTGTGAGTGAAGGGTGAGGGTGTGGTTGAAGGTACAGGTGAAGGGTGAGGGTGTGGGTGAAGAGTAAGGGTGTGGGTGAAGGACGAGGGTGTGGGTGAAGGCTGAGGGTGTGGGTGAAGGTATAGGTGAAGGATGAGGGTGTGGGTGAAGGGTGAGGGTGTGGGCGAAGGTACAGCTGAAGGGTAAGGGTGTGGGTGAAGGTACAGGTGAAGGGTTAGGGTGTGGGTGAAGAGTAAGGGTGTGAGTGAAGGATGAGGGTGTGGGTGAAGGGTGAGGGTGTGGGTGAAGGGTGAGGATGTGGGTGAAGGTACAGGTGAAGGGTGAGGGTGTGGGTGAAGGGTGAGGGTGTGGGTGAAGGGTGAGGGTGTGGGTGAAGGATGAGGGTGTGGGTGAAGGGTGAGGGTGTGGGTGAAGGGTGAAGGTGTGGGTGAAGGGTGTGGGGTGAAGGTACAGGTGAAGGGTGAGGGTGTGGGTGAAGAGTAAGGGTGTGGGTGAAGGATGAGGGTGTGAGTGAAGGATGAGGGTGTGGGTGAAGGGTGAGGGTGTGGGTGAACGGTGAGGGTATAGGTGAAGGTTGAAGGTGTGGGTGAAGGTATAGGTGAAGGGTGAGGGTGTGGGTGAAGGGTGAGGGTGTGGGTGAAGGATGAGGGTGTGGGTGAAGGGTGAGGGTGTGGGTGAAGGGTGAAGGTGTGGGTGAAGGGTGTGGGGTGAAGGTACAGGTGAAGGGTGAGGATGTGGGTGAAGAGTAAGGGTGTGGGTGAAGGATGAGGGTGTGAGTGAAGGATGAGGGTGTGGGTGAAGGGTGAGGGTGTGGGTGAACGGTGAGGGTATAGGTGAAGGTTGAAGGTGTGGGTGAAGGTAAAGACGAAGGGTGAGGGTGTGGGTGAAGGTACAGGCGAAGGGTGAAGGTGTGAGCGAAGTGTAAAGGTGTGGGTGAAGAGTAAGGGTGTGGGTGAAAGGTGAGGGTGTGGGTTAAGGGTGAAGGTGTGGGTGAAGGGTGAGGGTGTGGGTGAAGGGTGAGGGTGTGGGTGAAATTACAGGTGAAGGGTGAGGGTGTGGGTGAAAGTATAGGTGAAGGGTGAGGGTGTGGGTGAAGGTACAGGTGAAGGGTGAGGGTGTGGGTGAAGGGTGAGGGTGTGGGTGAAGGGTAAGGGTGTGGATGAAGAGTAAGGGTGTGGGTGAAGGACGAGGGTGTGGGTGAAAGCTGAAGATGTGGGTGAAGGACGAGTGTGTGGGTGAAGGGTGAGGGTGTGGGTGAAGGTATAGGTGAAGGGTGAGGGTGTGGGTGAAGGTACAGGTGAAGGGTGAGGGTGTGCTTGAAGGTATAGGTGAAGGGTGAGGGTGTGGGTGAAGGTACAGGTGAAGGGTGAGGGTATGGGTGAAGGGTGAGGATGTGGGTGAAGGTATAGGTGAAGCGGAAAGGTGTGGGTGAAAGTATAGGTGAAGGGTGAGGGTGTGGGTGAAGGTACAGGTGAAGGGTAAGGGTGTGGGAGAAGAGTAAGGGTGTGGGTGAAGGACGAGGGTGTGGGTGAAGGTATAGGTGAAGGGTGAGGGTGTGGGTGAAGGTACAGGTGAAGGGTGAGGGTGTGGGTGAAGAGTAAGGATGTGGATGAAGGCTGAGGGTGTGGGTGAAGGTATAGGTGAAGGGTGAGATTGTGTGTGAAGGTACAGGTGAAGGGTGAGGGTGTAGGTGAAGGTACAGGTGAAGGGTGAGGGTGTGGGTGAAGGTATAGGTGAAGGGTGAGGGTGTGGGTGAAGGTACAGGTGAAGTGTGAGGGTGTGGGTGAAGGTACAGGTGAAGGGTGAGGGTGTGGGTGAAGGTATAGGTGAAGGGTGAGGGTGAAGGTATAGGTGAAGGGTGAGGGTGTGGGTGAAGGTACAGGTGAAGGGTGAGGGTGTGGGTGAAGGTACAGGTGAAGGGTGAGGGTGTGGGTGAAGAGTAAGGGTGTGGGTGAAGGACGAGGGTGTGGGTGAAGGGTGAGGGTGTGGGTGAAGGTACAGGTGAAGGGTGAGGGTGTGGGTGAAGGTACAGGTGAAGGGTGAGGGTGTGGGTGAAGGTACAGGTGAAGGGTGAGGGTGTGTGTGAAGAGTAAGGGTGTGAGTGAAGGATGAGGGTGTGAGTGAAGGATGAGGGTGTGGGTGAAGGGTGAGGGTGTGGGTGAAGGGTGAGGGTGTGGGTGAAGGGTGAGGATGTGGGTGAAGGTACAGGTGAAGGGTGAGGGTGTTGGTGAAAAGGGTGTGGGTGAAGGATGAGGGTGTGGGTGAAGGGTGAGGGTGTGGGTGAAGGGTGAGGGTGTGGGTGAAGGTACAGGTGAAGGGTGAGGATGTGGGTGAAGAGTAAGTGTGTGGGTGAAGGATGAGGGTGTGAGTGAAGGATGAGGGTGTGGGTGAAGGGTGAGGGTGTGGGTGAACGGTGAGGGTGTGGGTGAAGGATGAGGGTGTGAGTGAAGGATGAGGGTGTGGGTGAAGGGTGAGGGTGTGGGTGAACGGTGAGGGTGTAGGTGAAGGGTGAGGGTGTGGGTGAAGGTATAGGTGAAGGGTGATGGTGTGGGTGAAGGTAAAGACGAAGGGTGAGGGTGTGGGTGAAGGGTGAGGGTGTGGGTGAAGGGTGAGGGGTGAGGGTGTGGGTGAAGGGTGAGGGGTGAGGGTGTGGGTGAAGGGTAAGAGTGTGGGTGAAGGGTGAGGGTGTGGGTGAAGGTGTCGTAGGGGTTCTTAAAAGGAGATATGGAGGATTGAAGATAGACACACTTGTTGGATGGTAATGCTATATTGTCAGACTGTGGTAATGGGAGATGGAGCCCAGCCTTGCCGTGTTAACGCCTGGATGTCTATGCGCCGACTGAGAAGGAGGCAGAGGTACGAACGTACACATGCGCACCCCGTGACGTCACACAAACAGTCACTCGGCCTAAGGGGTCTTCTATATAAACACATGGATGGTACTATGATATGCTATACAACACATATAAGGGGATTCAGCAACTATGCTGACAAAGGGGGAGGGTGTGGGTGAAGGGTGAGGGTGTGGGTGAAGGGTAAGAGTGTGGGTGAAGGGTGAGGGTGTGGGTGAAGGGTAAGGGTGTGGGTGAAGGGTAAGGGTGTGGGTGAAGAGTAAGGGTTTGGGTGAAAGGTGAGGGCGTGGGTGAATGGTAAGGGTGAAGAGGAAGGGTGTGGGTGAAGGGTGAGGGTGTGGGTGAAGGGTGTGGGTGAAGGGTAAGGGTGTGGGTGAAGAGTAAGGGTGTGGGTGAAGAGTAAGGGTGTGGGTGACGGGTGAGGGTTTGGGTGAAGGGTGTGGGCGAAGGGTAAGGGTGTGAGTAAAGGGTGAAGGTATAGGTGAAGGGTGAGGGTGATGGTGTGGGTGAAGGGTGAAGGTGAGTGTGATGTATCATATTACTGCCACTGTCCTCTCTGGGTTCTGTAAGTGGAATTAAGTTCCATCTAAAGACATCTAAGGGTTGTCTCTCTAGTATTAATCGCCTCGATCCAGTGTCTTGCTGAGAAATAATATGGTAATACCAACAGGTGTGGAAAAAGACACTTAGGTACAGTTCAGGACATTTATTATAGGAAACTCTCCGCCACGAGTGACTTCCTCAGTCCTAACACACAGATAAGTAAGACACGAGTATATATAGTGGCAGGAGTCAGGTGGAGAGCTTCATTCTTTTGTATGGCGTATAATATGTCAGATCTAGTAGAGTATACATAGTTGATTATATTGTGTATAATATGCCATTTCTAGTAGAAAGTATACATAGTTGATTAGAAGTGGAGGCTCCTAATCGGCGATGCATAATTAACGTCTTCGTCTATTTTTATCAAGTTTCAACGAGATCAATTAGCCACTGTATTCTAAATACCTATATTGTCACACACTTGCGTTCTCACAAGAATAATTATGTGTGGTGATCTAAGATGAGGAGTGAGGGGCATGGGTGATGGAGAGGGAAGGTGTGAGGGAGAGGAAAGGGGTGAGGGCTTGGGCGAGGGGAGTAGACGTGGGTGAGAATGTATGAGCATCAGTCACTACAGTGGGTGACAAGCACTAGCTAGATGAGTGTTTGTTATAAGGTAGTGCAGTCAGAGCTGAGGTATGAGGTAATGGTGTCTTTCACTTCCTGTCTACACACCTGCCCGGCCCGGGGCACCCACGCACCCCCGCCCCGCAACAGAACCCACCCCAGGGAACCCGCTCTCAACTGCCCAAGGATCCACCCGGGAGCACACATGTTCCCCCGCCTCAGGACGCTCGCACGCGCACGAAGGCATGCACGCACGCATGCGCACACACACACACACACACACACACACACACACACACACACACACACACACACACACACACTTGACAACTGGTAACTAACCCAATATGTGCCAACAGATTTTCTCAATATAATGACAGGTGTTTTATGCATCAGCATATAATGAAGCAACAAGACGTAGAGGCAGCAATACAGCGGTAAAATTAGTTTTTGTGTAGATAAATATTTAAGAGAACCTATACATGATGAATTAAGACTCTTGTGCAGCACTTGGGTACCTTTACTGTGGAAACGTTTCGCCAACCAGTGACTTCATCAGTCCAATACAGAGAAGAATGGTTGAAGCTTCGAAGAGTTTGAAGTCATCAGCCCTTCTGCGTGGAGTCGATCAGTCCATCAATCTTGATAAGAGTACAGCATATGTGCAGAGGAGTTAACATACTGTAGACACGTGAGGTGAAGCAGTCCTGTGTCGTGTCACCTTGGACAAATCCACAGGTGGAAATAGGTTATGCCTAAAGGTTACACAAGCGTAGAGTTCCCTATATCAAGATCCCAAGATGTTGCTGTGTCTGCAACATCTTGGGATTGCAGATAAATGGTTCAGTGAACCGACAGGATGATGAATTAGACACTTGTGCAATACTTGGGTATCTTTATTGTGGAAACGTTTCGCCAACCTGTGGCTTCCTCAGTTCAATCAAAGCTCCTTCTTCGCATATATGTTTGAGGGACTGATTACTTCAAACTCCTTCTGACCTTCAACCATTCTTCTCTGTATTGGACTGAAGAAATCACAGTTTGGCGAAACGTATCCACAATAAAGATACCGAAGTGTTGCACAAGTGTCTAATTCATTAGATTTAGTACTTACTAGAACAGTGGAGGAAATTTTCACCACAACCTACTTGAACCCACCTGGAAAGAGTGATCTTGTTATACTGGAAATATTTCCAATGGAACATGACTAAAAATATGAAAAAGTAATTAGTAAACAAGAATTATTAGATTATAAGAAAAGAAATTATAATGCTGTAAACCGCATTTTAGAGAAATTAAATGGAACAGTGTACAACAAGGGACAGATGTAAATAATTATATAATCTGTACCAAGAGTTCTGTAGTGTTTGTGAAGATGGAATTAAACACCATATTACAAACAGGAATATAAGACTGAATAATAGAGAATGGCTTAATGAAAGGTGTAGGAGAGCTGTGGAAAAAAAAGGCTTGTAATTCATATAGGAAGCAGGCCAGTCCAGAAAGCTTGGGATTCAAGGTTAGAAATGAATATAAAAAACTGCAAGAGGAAGACATGCGAGTGTGAGGGAGGTGCGTGAGGCTGTGTAGAACGAAAGAGGGTAAAGCAGCTGGGATTGATGGGATAAAGACTAAAATCTTAAAACTGAAAAGGAAATAGACAATTGTAAAGTAGAACCAAAGCTTTTAAGTTTTGCTTCTACTTTAGAATAAATGACAATGAGGAAATGTGTAAAGTATTGAATATAAAGTTTCAGACAGTGTTGACAACACAAGATATATTTTCATGTTGGGAATTTTAGTACCAGACAGAGAAATAAATTAGAGGATATCGTAATAACTAATTGGAGATAAATAAATTGTTGCGGGATGCTGATAAGAAAAACGCCCTTACACCACTGTGAGATGGGTTATGTTATCCATTTTTGGAAAACTTTCGATTTTACTACAGGAAGGTAAATTAGTAAATATATGGTAGATGACACATATTGTAACTATATTTTAAAAAGGTAACAGGGAAGAATCTTTAAACTATAAACCGGTTTTGTTGAAAAATGTTGTAAAATTATTAGAAAAGCCATTAGAGTAAGGTGGATCCAGCAATACGAGAATATCAACATACTCGCTGGTAAACAATTTGATTTTCGATCTCCACATTCATTTATATGAAATTTGTTAAGTTATTATGACAAGGTTTTGTTCAATGTTCAAGAAAGAAATGATGGGCTGATTATATTTATCTATAATTTTAGAAAACCTTTGATAGAGTTCACATGAAAGACTAATGTGGAAACTGCCAAAATATAGGAGGAATTAAAAGTAAGTTATTAGAAAAGATGAGATACTTTCAGAGAAAAATGCATACAGTTGAAAATAAAAAATATCCGAATGGGGTACCACAAGGCTCTATGCTTGCCCCAATAATGTTTCTAATTTATATAACTGATTTACCAGAAGTAAAAAAAAAAATCTGAATATGTTTGCAGACGATACAAAACTCTTACGAAAAATTAATAAAAATGACAGTAAAGCCTTGCAAGAGGATGTGGATAAATTGAGCACACGGAGTGATAGATGGATGATGAAATTTTATGTAGATAAATGCTACTATGTACTGGAAATGAGCGAAAGTGAAATCAGGACACCTGATTGAAAGCATCAGATAGAGAAAAGGATCTATAAAATATTGCTATCAAAACAAACTGTCATCGGAAGATCATATAAACGAAATTGTGAGAAACTCGCCTGCTACACTGAAACTACAAAATAGCTTGCAAATACATGGATGGTTAAATGTTTAGAAAGTTGTTCATAACTTTTATTAGGCCAAAATCGGGATATTCAGCGGTTGTGTGGGCACCAGACAACCGCTGAAAAACAGAGATAAACTAGAAAATATTCAGAGAAACCCTCCATAATGGCTGCCAGAGTTGAGCAAAATGAACTATGATTAAAGGCTGAAAACATTAAGGGTACTCATGTTGGCTGATAAGAGGAGATATGATAATCACTTATAAGGTCTTGGAAAGACCTGAAGTAGATAAAGAAGATTTCTTAGTATCTGCAACAAGGATAACAAGAGACCACAGTTGCAATTTAAAAAAAAAAAGAAACAGAAACGACTGAATTTTTTCTTCTCAAACAGAGTTACTGATAAGTGGAATACATTAAAGGAGGAATTAGCTAGTGCTGCAACCACAGGAAATTAAAAAAGAAAATATGATGAACGGAGTACTGAAGACGAGACACCACGAACATCACTCTGCTACTGAGGCTATAAATAGGTAATTACACACACACACACACACACACACACACACACACACACACACACACACACACACACACACACACACACACACACACACACACACACACACTATATTTTAAAAAGGTAACAGGGAAGACTCTAGGTGAAGTAGAGCTTGATCATACAGAATGTGAAAAGGACTTTGGAGTCATGGTGAGCAGAAATCTAAAGCCAAGACAGCAGTGCCTTAGTGTGCGCAACAAGGCGAACAGATTACTTGGATTTATCTCAAGAAGTATAAGTAACAGAAGTCCAAAAGTTATTTTACAGCTCTATACATCACTAGTGAGGCCTCATTTAAAAAAGGAGACAGTCATGAAGCATTAAACTACAGACCAGTGTCACTGACATGCATAGTATGCAAAGTCATGGAGAAGATTATCAGAAGAGTGGTGGAACACCTAGAAAGGAATGATCTCATCAACAGCAGCCAACATGGTTTCAGGGACGGGAAATCCTGTGTCACAAACCTACTGGAGTTCTATGACATGGTGACAGCAGTAAGACAAGAGAGAGAGGGGTGGGTGGATTGCATTTTCTTGGACTGCAAGAAGGCGTTTGACACAGTACCACACAAGACATTAGTGCAAAAACTGGAGGACCAAGCAGGGATAACAGGGAAGGACTACAATGGATCAGGGAATACTTGTCAGGAAGACAGCAGCGAGTAATGGTACGTGGCGAGGTGTCAGAGTGGGCACCTGTGACCAGCGGGGTCCCACAGGGGTCAGTCCTAGGACCAGTGCTGTTTCTGGTATTTGTGAACGACATGACGGAAGGAATAGACTCCGAGGTGTCCCTGTTTGCAGATGACGTGAAGTTGATGAGAAGAATTCATTCGATCGAAGACCAGGCAGAACTACAAAGGGATCTGGACAGGCTGCAGACCTGGTCCAGCAATTGGCTCCTGGAGTTCAATCCCACCAAGTGCAAAGTCATGAAGATTGGGGAAGGGCAAAGAAGACCGCAGACGGAGTACAGTCTAGGGGGGCCAGAGACTACAAACCTCACTCAAGGAAAAAAATCTTGGGGTGAGTATAACACCGAGCACATCTCCTGAAGCGCACATCAACCAAATAACTGCTGCAGCATATGGGCGCCTGGCAAACCTCAGAACAGCATTCCGACATCTTAATAAGGAATCGTTCTGGACCCTGTACACCGTGTACGTTAGGCCCATATTGGAGTATGCGGCACCAGTTTGGAACCCACACCTAGCCAAGCATGTAAAGAAACTAGAGAAAGTGCAAAGGTTTGCAACAAGACTAGTCCCAGAGCTAAGAGGTATGTCCTACGAGGAAAGGTTAAGGGAAATCAACCTGACGACACTGGAGGACAGGAGAGATAGGGGGAACATGACAACGACTTACAAAATACTGAGAGGAATTGACAAGGTGGACAAAGACAGGATGTTCCAGAGATTGGACACAGCAACAAGGGGACACAGTTGGAAGTTGAAGACACAGATGAATCACAGGGATGTTAGGAAGTATTTCTTCAGCTACAGAGTAGTCAGGAAGTGGAATAGTTTGGGAAGCGATGTAGTGGAGGCAGGATCCATACATAGCTTTAAGCAGAGGTACGATAAAGCTCATGGTTCAGGGAGAGTGACCTAGTAGCGACCAGTGAAGAGGGGGGGCCAGGAGCTTGGAATCGACCCCTGCAACCTCAACTAGGTGAGTACAACTAGGTGAGTACACACACACACACACAATGTAGTGGAGGCAGGATCCATACATAGCTTTAAGCAGGGGTATGATAAAGCTCATGGTTCAGGGAGAATGACCCAGTAACGACCAGTGAAGAGGCGGGGCCAAGAGCTATGAATCGACCCCTGTAACCACAACTAGGTGAGTACAACTAGGCGACTACACACACACTTGGGGGTCCTGAAACACGGAGAGCAAGATGATGGATGTGGTACAGGAAAACCTCATGCACCAACATGTTAAGGACACTACCAGAGAGAGAGGGGAAGATGAACCAGCAAGACTGGACCTTGTGTTCACCCTAAGTAGCTCAGACATCGAGGACATCACATATGAAAGACCCCTTGGAGCTAGCGACCACGTGGTTCTGAGCTTTGAATACATCGTAGAGCTACAAGTGGAGAAGGCAACAGGAGTAGAAAGGGAAAAGCCAAACTATAAAAGGGGGGACTACACAGGTATAAGGACCTTCCTGCAAGAGACTCAGTTGGAGAGAGAGTTGGTAGGAAAGTCAGTAAACGAAATGATGGACTGCGTAACAACAAAATGCAAGGAGGCAGAGGAAACGTTTGTTCCCAAGACTCACAGAAATAATGGAAAGACCAGAATGGGCCCTTGGTTTACCCGAAGGTGTAGGGAGGCACGCATATATATATATATATATATATATATATATATATATATATATATATATATATATATATATATATATATATATATATATATATATATATATGTCGTGCCGAATAGGCAGAACTTGCCATTTTGGCTTAAATAGCAACGCTCATCTTGCCATATAGGACAAGTGAAAATTTGTGTATGCAATAATTTCGCCCAAATCATTCTGAACCTAACGAAAAAAATATATTTGATTGTGTTTGTTTAATACTAAATTATTGTAAACATATTTAAAATATATTTAGTTGGGTTAGGCTAAAATTAATTGTTCTTGTTATAATAAGGTTAGGTAAGTTTTCTAAGATTCTTTTGGTGCAAAATTAAAATTTTTTACATTAACGTTAACGAAAAAAATATATCTTTAAACGTATAAGAGAAAATTTTATAAAAGACCTAATTTTAAATGAGTTCTTGCTAATTGACCAGTTTTACATATTCGGCACGACATTATATATATATATATATATATATATATATATATATATATATATATATATATATATATATAAAAATATATATATATATATATATATATATATATATATATATATATATATATATATACAAATATATATTTCGTGGCGATTTTGGCTTAAATAGCAACGCTCTTCCTGAATAAGGCAAGCTAAAATTTGTGTATCCAACAATTTCGCAAAAATCCTTCTGGACCTAACGAAAAAAATATATTTCTTTGTGTTTGCTTATTATTAAATTGTATACTTGTATAAAATATATTGAGTTGGATTAAGCTAAACTAAATTGCGCTTGTTATAATAAGGTTACGTTTTCTAAGGTTCTTTTGATACAAAAATTATTAATTTTTACATTAATATACATTAAAAAATATATATCTTTAAACGTATAAGAGAATTTTTTAGAAGTATATATATGACATATATATATGAAGAACAACAACTCTGACTGGCCGAGACTCGAACCCGAAATTTTAGGAAGTCTCCCAATAAGCCAGCTAAACTCTCGGCGCTATAAAACAATAAACCACCATGGTGTGTGGCATAGGTACTGTGTACTTGATGCGGAGTACGCGGGTTCGAGTCCTGCTCTGGGTTGAGATTAGGTTTATAAATAATTTCGCTCGTTCGCAAATTGTTAAGTGCACACACGCACGCACATACACACGCACACCGCTGAATTATATACTGATCTTGGAAGCCTATGATTATGCGAGTGGCCAGGGCCTGCAAAAACTTACAGTAAATCCTTCCCAATTTCAGTGACATCATTGTTTACCTGTGAATGAAAGAGTGAACATACTCTGCTTATCTCACTGGCTAAATTGAACACAATTATTGTGCTCACAACATTCAGGCAGTGGGCGTGTTCTTTGTCACAATCCCAAAATCATGCAATTTTTTTTCAGGACTAGTTGTGCGCAACGTATTTATGGCAAGCAAGGCAAGAAATTCATAAGTGATTTTGTGAGAAACTGAAGAATGTTTGTATGTGTAGTTCTGTGAATCTGAGGGCGCTTTGTGTTTTCTTGTAAGGAAACAGAATAGACAGACAGGAAGAATCAACTAAGACAACAGTTCAAGGCAGGGTTCAGGTGACCTAGTACGTATTTCTCGCTCATATGAAGCCCTGTCTCACCCCTGCAGACAGGTCTAGGGGTTGTTTTACAAGGGCAGCCCTAACCGGAGTTGCAAATTATCTGAATACAATGATAACACGAGCATAAATACATCACACGTAACAAGATTTAATTGTAACAATGTGTCGCTCAGGGTAGAGCTTCATCAGGTATGGCTTAATAAAGTTCTACACAGAGTGAAACATTGCCACAATAAAAGCCTGTTATATCTGACATACACCCGTGCACCCAGCATATCTCTGACATGCTTCTCTATTGGTCTACTGATCAGATTGTGCACTGATGATGGAGAAGGGCTCTTGATAAAAAAAAAAAAAAAGGAATTTAAGTTAATCTTCCTTTTCTCAATTCAGACCTGATTTCCTCTCATTCCTGGGGCGTTATATGACCCTTACGGGTCACCGGAATGTTTAATGGTTGATCATAACACTTAAACGATGAGCAAATGAATTCTAAAGTTAATTTGTCACCTGTGTGAGACCGAAGGTCAAAAGCCTCTTGTTGAGTGATTGGTAGGGTGGTTGTGTAGTGATTGGTGGGGTGATTGTGTAGTGATTGGTGGAGTGCTTATGTAGTGATTGTTGGGGTGATTGGTGGTTGTTGTGTAGTGATTGGTTTTGTAGAGATTGGTTGGATGGTTGTGTAGTGATTGGTGGGGTGCTTGTGTAGCGATTGGTGGAGTGGTTGTTGTGCAATGATTGGTGGGGTGCTTGTTGTGTAGTGACTGGTGAGGTGCTTGTTGTGTGGTGATTGGTTGGGTGCTTGTGTGGTGATTGGTAAGGTGGGTGGTGTATAGTGATTTCCGAGGTGGTTGTGTAGTGATTGGTGGGGTGGATGTGTGGTGATTGGTGGGGTGGATGTTGTGTAGTGATTGGGTGGTTGTTGTGCAGTTATTGGTGTGGCTGTGTAGTGACTGGTGGGGTGGATGTTGTGCAGTGATTAGTGGGGTGGATGTTGTGTAGTGATTGGTGTGGCTGTGTAGTGACTGGTGGGGTGGATGTTGTGTAGTGATTAGTGGGGTGGATGTTGTGTAGTGATTGGTGGGGTGGATGTGTGGTGATTGGTGGGGTGGATGTTGTGTAGTGATTGGGTGGTTGTTGTGCAGTTATTGGTGAGGTGGTTGTGTAGTGATTGGTGGGGTGGTTGTGTAGTGATTGGTGGGGTGGTTGTTGTGCAGTTATTGGTGAGGTGGTTGTGTAGTGATTGGTGGGGTGGTTGTGTAGTGATTGGTAGACTGGTTGTTGTGCAGTGATTGACAGTGTGGTTACTGGCTTTTTGAGAGGATAGTTAAGGGAGATTTATTGTGTTTTGTAGTGATTTATTGAGTATGTAGGAGTGACGTGACAGTGATGGTTCTTGAAAATAGTTATTGATTACCGAATTTCGAAATTATTACCTGTGGCATACCTGCGACCGGTTTCGAGGATTTTATTCTCAAAAGCCAGTCTGGGGGCCAGGCTGTTACTGCTTGCAGTAGGTTAATTTGAAGTGTGAGATTAAGGTAGTTTAATGAAGTTACCGACAGTGAAGGGTTAGTGAAGCTGTCTGATAGGAACGTGAAGTTTATAGTGCATTAATAGGCTATAAAACCAATACGTTTTATCAGATTCTTCTTTACCTTTGGGTGAATTTAAGGTAAATCCATTTACACCACGACTGTGTCATCAGAAGAATCAACACTATCAGTCTACCACTTTGATACTACCTTATTCCTAAATCAGATTACACCGTTTGAAGCTTGCTTATACTTCTCATCCTAGACCTGATTACATTAATAAAAGCTTACCAGCACCTCCACCTACCCATATGCAGATGAATGGTTCAGAGAACCGACACGTTGATAAATTAGACACATGTCGCTAAACACGTGTCGCCACACACTGTGTGGCGAAACGTTTCCTCAATAAAGATACCCAAGAGTCTAATTTATCAATCTTAGGGTTATTCGAACTGTGATATACGCGGAATTCTGGCAAGAAAGCTATTGAATTAATGATGGTGAAGGTGTTTTCTTCCTTGGGTCACCTTGACTTGATGAGAAATGACCGATATGGAAAAAACAACAACAAAACCTAACAACAACAACAATAATAATAATAATAATAATAATAATAATAATAATAATAATAGTAATAATAATGTTTCCCTGTATACTGGGAAGGGTTGGGAGGAGAGATGGGCACTACCCAGCTTAAGGTGTACAAGATAAACTCGTAGACTCAGACAAGAACAAGACGCTTGACATATTCTTCCCACTTAGCGGTAGTTAATACTATAATTTCCCGTCTTATTTATTGGGCACTTGGAGGATGACTTATGCTGGGTTTGTTTTGTCTACGTAAGTGTGGTACACCACAAGAAATGACACTAGGGACGTTCTCTATACTTAAAAGTTCATCAGCGTCAGAGATATATACCAGCGTGTTATTTCTGCACCGTGCTAGGTAGCTAATGTTAACATTGCCCTCAGTATGTGTTTGAGAATCTTGCTCTACAAGTCACTTGTGGTCAGACATCATCGTACCTGTGACTCACCTGTGACCGCTTTTGAGGCTTTCTTTAGCCCTGCAGCCCAGCCCGAGGCGTCTTCTTTGTTGAATGCTTGTTTAACGAGGCTGTTGCTGTTGGCGACCGGCTCACATAACCATAACAGGCTGATTTATCTGACACTTTGCGAAGGTAATGGTCCAGTTTCATCTTGAAAACTTCTACATTTATTCCTGTAATTTTTCTGGTATCTACTGGAAGTAGACTGAAGAGTCTTGGACCACAGATGTTAACACAGTGGTTTCTTACTCTGCCCAAGCGGCCCCAAGCGGAGTGTGAGCAGGGATTCAGGGAAACTGGCTAGCCGGACTTGAATCCTGGAAATGGGAAGTACAATGCCTGCACTTTAAAGGAGGGGTTTGAGATATTGGCAGTTTGGAGTGACTATCTAAACTGCCGTACGTGGGCGCCTCTGCAAAGACAGTGATTATGTATGAATGATGGTGAAAGTGTTAGCTGATAATGAAAGTTTTTTCTTTGTTTTTTGGGGTTTTCTTTTTTTTGGGTCACCCTACCTTGGTGAGAGACGGCCAACGTGTTAATATATATATATATATATATATATATATATATATATATATATATATATATATAGATATATATATATATGCAAAACAGCCACTGTGAAAGAATAATGAAATTCCAAGCGCTTTCGTGACTACTCACATTGTCAAAGAACAATAAAAGTGATGCATCAAAGGAAGGCATATAAAGGGTCTAGACCACACCTCACCATCACATCCCACAACAAAGCAACACCTGACGTGCGACTCATAAGAGAACACTGCAGCAGGCCCGCTGGCCAAACTAGATAGGTCCTTCACACAACCCACGAACAAACTATTCTACCCAAGAATTAAGATTTATTATTTGTCCAATGTATTAAATTCTTCCCAAATTCTATTAATTGTAAAATAATTGGAAAAATAATAAATCTTAATTCTTGGGTAGAATAATTTGTTCGTGGGGTGTGTGAAGGACCTGTCTGGTTTGGCCAGCGGGCCTGATGCAGTGTTCTCTTTCTTACGAGTTGCTTTGTTGTGGGATGTGATAGTGAGGTGTGGTCTAGACCCTTTATATGCCTTCCTCTGATGCATCACTTTCATTGTTCCTTGATAATGTGAGTAGTCACGAAAGCCCTTGGAATTTCATTATTCTTTCACAGTGGTTGTTTTGCATATTCTGAAATCACCTATTTACTATGATCTTATATATATATATATATATATATATATATATATATATATATATATATATATATATATATATATATATATATATATCTTACGAGGGATCTGTATTCTTCACATCAGAGTGTACATTCCAAGTACTCTGAGGTGTTCCTAATAGTTAAGATGCCTTACTAGTTCTATTCGAGCAGTAAACGATCTTTACATTTTCTATATTTTTATTACATTCATACTTTCAATTCAAGTTTATTCTCTATAAGGGTTACAATGTGGGGTTTACAGGTTTTGGGTATTTTGTGGTTTACATGTTATAAAATACTAATTACAGAGGGGGCCACTAGGACACCTTGCATGGCTAGGCATTTCGAGCAGACTTAGATTAATTCTTAACGTTAAATCTTTACAGATTATGGTATTAAGTCTAAGTGACTACATCATAATTTGTGAGTTTATCAATGTGAATGCTTTTGTTTTGCCACAATACAAGGTGTCTATATTTGAGTATCATAGGCAAACTAATGACTAGCTAGGATTTATTATTTTAAGATTAGTATTTCTGTGTTTGTAGTCAGTGGGTGAGTGAGTGTAATTGTGAACCACCAGGTGGTTATCATGTAGTTAGTTGTCGGGGTGGATCAGGGAGATAAGATGTTTTCTAACTGTAGTTTTGAAAGTGATGAATGTGTCTGCAGTTCTCGAGTTTTCAGGTAGGGTGTTCCAGATTTTAGGTCCTTTGAAATACATTGAATTTTTGTAAAGGTTTAGTCGAACACGGGGAATGTCATGGAGATGTTTGTGTCTGGTGTTATGCCCGTGGATCCTGTCACAACTATCAAGAAAGCGTTTTAGGTCAAGGTTAATATTGGAATTTAAGTTCCTGTAGATATAGATTGCACAGTAGTAAGTGTGGATGTTCTGAACAGGGAGTAAGTTTAGATCTATGAAGAGTGGGGGGGGGGTGTTGCCAGGGATGGGATTTAGTTATTGTTCTTACTGCGGCTTTTTGTTGGGTTATTATTGGCTTTAGGTGTGTTGCTGCAGTTGATCCCCAAGCACAGATAGCATAGGTGAGATAAGTGAATGGTATAGTGTGAGAAGGGCAGTTTGCGGTACATAGTATCGTATCTTGGAGAGGATCCCCACCGTTTTGGATACTTTTTTTGTGATGTGTTGGATATGGGTGCTGAAATTTAGGTTGTTGTCGAGATATAGGCCAAGGAATTTGCCCTCATTATGTCTGGCAATTAGAGTGTTGTCGATCTTAATGTTAAGTTGTGCAACACCTGCTCTGCTACCAAACATAATATTGTAGGTTTTGCCAGTGTTAAGTGTAAGTTTATTGGCTGTCATCCAAGTCGATATTTTGAGCAGCTCCTCATTAACAATGGTGTTGAGGGTGGCAAGATTAGGGTGGGAGATGACGTAAGTCGTGTCGTCAGCAAAGAGAATGGGCTTCAGGTGTTGGGATATGTTTGGAAGATCACTGATGTAAATGAGGAAGAGCAGGGGTCCAAGGACACTTCCCTGCAGAACTCCAGTATTAAGTGGCCGTATTGATGAGGCTGTGTCTTTATTGGTGACATACTGATATCTATTAGGTAGGATTTAAAATATGCAAGCTCATGGCCTCTTATACCATAGTGGTCAAGTTTGTGGAGTAGGATGTCGTGGTCTACTGTGTCAAACGCTTTTCTTAGGACAATAAAAATTCCTAGCAGATATTCCTTATTTTCCAATGCTTTGTAAAGCAGATCTAGCATTTTTATAATTGCATCATTAGTGCTTTTATTTTTCCTGAATCCAAATTGGCAGGGGTTGAGTATGTTTTGTGACGTTATAAATGAATATAGTCTCCTGTGCACGAGTTTCTCGAAGATTTTGGATAGCAATGGTAAGTTTGATATTGGCCTATAGTTGTTTACGTCTGTAGGGTCACCACCTTTATGTATTGGTGTAACCCTTGCTGTCTTGAGTAGTGTCGGGAAAGTGCTAGTTTCTAGTGACTTGTTAAAAAGTAATGTAATAGCATGCGAAAGGACATGGGCCGCTCACTTGTACAATAATGGTGGGACGTGAGACAGATTCCCCGAGTTATTTTTAAGTGACTTTATGATCGGGGTGACTTCCGTGGGTTCAGTTGGTACAAGATAGAAGGAATTTGGGAAATTCCCATCTAGGTAGTCCCCGGCACGGGCATTGGTACGTGGGATTTTACTGGCGAGATTAGATCCTATGTTTGAGAAGAAGTCGTTTATCTTGTTAGCTGTATCAGTGGGATGCAGTGGTGTTTCATGAGGTTTAGTTAGAACAATATTCTTGTTTTTTTTTCAGTTTGTGGGTCCCCAGAATCTGGGAAAGTGTTTTCCAGGTCTTTTTTATATCTCCTCTTGTGTCAGTGAATCTGCTGGAGTAGTACAGTTGTTTGGCTTTCTTTATTAATTTGGCGAGAACTGCTGAATATTGTTTAAGAATATCTTTGTGTATTATATAGACACTATATTGCTTTTCATATTGGTGTTTCTTATTAATGGATTTCAGAATGCTGCTGGTTAGCCATGGGCAACCAAGCCGTTTATTCGTGATCTGTTTCGTTTTTATAGGACAATGTTTGTTGTATAGTCTAAGTATTTTGTTAAGAAAAATGTCTGTCCAATCGTCAATACTCAAGGCATTGGAGAATTCTGTAGGCCAGTCAACAGTCTCTAGGTCTGCTGTGAAATTCCTTATTGAGGCCTCGTCATGGAGTCGAAACGAAACTTTGTTGTATTCGAGTGGTGGCTTACTAATGTTTGTTAAGAGGAAGGTTGAGTAGTGGTCAGTAGTGCTGTCTGTGATTATCCCTGACTTAAGGGGGGCTAGTATATTGGTCCATATGTGGTCTATCATGGTTGCACTTGTCTCAGTCAGCCTGGTTGGTTTAGTTATTGTTGGTATGAGAAGTGCGTTGTTCATATTGTTGATGAAATCAGTTACAGTCTGATCATCTGGTAGGCCAAGGTTGATATTGAAGTCTCCAGCTAAGAGAAGGTGGTGCTTGTTCATTTGTCTGTTTGTTATTAGTGACTTTAGATTCTCACTGAAGTTTGGGATGTTTGTGTGGGGTACCCGGTATATGGCACCGATTGTTATAGGCGTCTTGAGGTTTTTTACAGTAAAATTAGCAAAAATGTATTCCCATATTCATCACTAAAACAATTAGTGCTAATACAAGATAGTTGGTTAGAGTAATAGATTGCAGTACCACCCCCAACTTGGTATGGTCTGCAGTTGTGGATCGCTGTGCATCCTGGTAGTGGGTAGATATCAATTGTGTTCTGCTTAAGCCAGGTCTCAGTAAGAATAATGCAGGAGAAGGGTGTCTTTAGTGACTCAAGGAGTGCCAGGAGGTCATCATAGTGTTTGCTTAAGGACCTGATGTTGTAGTTAAGAACTGATAGACTTTGAGCAGTGTTCAGGATAGTGCTGGCTTGTGATGCTGTTTAATAAAGGCAGTTACTTTCCAATAAGTTTTGATTGTGTGTTAGATTATGGAGGTTTAGATCAGGGTCAACGTGATCATTCATCTTTTAGGTTTAAATAGTGGTTGTTTATATCCTGCATTATGTGGTGAGTTCTAATACTGATTTCTGTAGTGGTGGGAGGTTTGGATAAGTATACCGCTAAAGCACTTTGGTCATATAGAGTATAGTCACTAATAAACATAATGAAATTGATATTGTCTATGTGTTGTGCTAGAATGAGCTAAAGTACAACTAGGTATAAACTAATACTAAAAAAAAAAAATTACAAGTGGCACCAGACTCACTCTTGTAATTGCACTAAGGTCTAATATAATGAATTTATTGTTGTCTATGTATTGAGCTAGAAAGAGCTAAAGTAAAACTAGGTATAGTTAGTTTAGGTGTTGTCTAAGTATTGAGCTAGAATGAGCTAAAGTACAACTAGGTATAGTTAGTTTAGGTGTTGTCTAAGTATTGAGCTAGAATGAGCTAAAGTACAATTAGGTATAAACTTATAATATAAAAATACAAATTAAAATGGTACTTGCAATTGCACTAGGGTCTGATATAGGTTGTTAACAAGATCAGGAGTATAACTAGATTTAAATTGACAAAATAAAATTCACAAATTAAAGTACCAAAAGAATAATAAGTAAAAAATAACAACGGCAATGACTTGGTTATAATATGATAGTAAGATGGTAGACAGGTAAACAGGTACACAGGATAATATAAAGGTTGGAGTTGAATATACAAACTTGAAAATTTGGCAACAAAATGTTATGAAAAGTATTAAATAATGATCAATGTACAAAAGTAAAATTGACTGGTATTAAATATGGTATTTAACAAAATTTTAGTAAGTAAAAATGATTACAAAAAAAGATTAATTAGCAAAAAAAAAGTGAAAAAGTAATGTTTATTTCAAGTATTAAATTTTAAGAACAGTTATTTGGATTCAATATTGCACTGGTAGTTATATTAGAGGTTATTTGGAGCGTTAAACAGCATCTGGGAAACTATGAGATAATCCTTGGATCAAGAGGCTCTCGCCAGCATCAAGGAAACTCCCTTGAGGGGAGCTCTGATGTTTCTCTTGCTCTGTACGGAGCTATCAACACACTACAACGTTTTAGACATAAAAACATAAGTGACTTGAATAGTATCACGGCGTTATTTCTCTTTGTTTTGAAGTTTCTCATTATTAACCCTATCATTTTCCTGGCCTTCGTGGCATTTGTCTTATTGTGTCCTTTATATGTAAGGTTATCTGGCACTATTAGATAGAAGTCTTTTACATGTTCCTTTAGTTCTAAGAGATGGACCCCTTGTGCTTTATATCCTGTGTTCAAATTGAGTTCTTCATTCTTTCCATATCTGATAACTAAGAATTCCTCACCATTTAACATCATGTTATTTTCCACTGAAACTGGAAGACGGAATTTATATCTGCTTGCAATTTTTTCGTGTCTTATCGAGGTGACACTCACGCTTATGATGGTATTGTCCGCAAAGGATTATACAAATGTTGTTTTTGTCTGTTATTAATTAAGATGAGAGACTAAAGGCACTAGACCCGCGCCTTATGGTACAGAATATTTTTACTTTGCAAAAGTTATGCTTTTTGTTACTGCTATTCTTTGTTCTACTAGAAAATTTAATGTCCATTTTCCTACTTTTCTTATTAACCTCATTTTATGGGCTATCCCTGTATCTGCGTTCGTCAAATGCGTTAGAAAATTTCGTACAGACATTCATTTTGATTTACTTCCAAACCTTCCGTGATTTTGTCATAATGATCTAATAGTCAACCCGAGTTATGTAGGTAATTCTTTTCTGTAAATCTTGTAATCTAGCATCTCGCCACTCTTTCATACCGGGTCAGTACTTTTTTTTTTTTTTGCCAGAGCTGTACTGCCTCTTTTATACAGAGGAGATATGTCTGCATTTTATACGGTTTCTGGGATTTCACCAAGATCCATGCTTATTCTCCAAAGAATACTAAGCTCTCCAACTACTAGCATTTTGCACTTTCTAAATAAAGAATTTCAAATTAAGCTCAAACGCTGTAAGAACATGTTGTCTTCCTTCGTTGAATTCTGACTGATTTGTATTTATGTCAGATATATGATTTGTAGAGTAGGCAGAGGTAATGAATAGCTATCTGAATCGTCAACTCGTCTGTCGACTAATGGATTGCTAGGTTTAACTCATTCTTTTCGTTATTAGTGCATTTTTACTTGTAATTTTCATATATCCAGAAATATTGAAGATTTTCTTAAATTTCCCGAATAGTTTTTTTGTTCCAATTATGTTTCTGCTTTATATCGGCAATTTCTCAGCGAATATTATCTTTCCTTTGCTGTGACATTTGTTCATATTCAAGGAATTCAGCAACCTATTTTCTTCTGTACATTCATCTTTCTCTTTCAGAAGTTGATTTCCCTGTAGGTTCTCACCGAAAAATGTATACAGACCCACACTAGACCGGACACTGGTGTAGGTTTATGGGGCTAAGTAACACTTCCTGGGGAATGTATGATAGACTACTTTCATTTTGTCCCAGTCAATTCACTGATTATACAGTGTAAGTTAAGTTTACTGAAGATCTCTTCACGTTGGCTATTTCTTAGGTTCTCCATGTATGGATTTATGCTGGTACTGCATTGAAGTCATAATTTATTTATATTGCATTTCAGATTGTTGTGTATCATATTAGTTCCTCAATGGAAATAATATGATCATATTAGTTCCTCAAGTCTCGAGAATTTTTAATTTCCAGTAGGTTCTAATGTGTTTGTTCAAAGCAGCTTTTCAGAGAGTCCCCAAAGTTTCCTCGTAATTAGCTTCACGGGCTTCCTGGTACAATACTGTTATCAATCATTTTCCAATTTACCTTTGAAGTGTTAAAATCTCCAAGGAGGATATTTGGTGAAGGGTTTTCAGGGCATCAAACTTCCTTGTCAGTTCACTGAATTCCTCTGAAGTTATTGGCCAGTTTTTTTTTTTTTTTGTTCTCAAACTGAGGATTTCAACGGTTCTGCTCAACAAAGTGAGTCTTACACAGAGGACCATTCCTCCCTGTAACTGACTTACTTTTGCACCAAGGTACATTATAATTTGTACCCCAGTCTCACTATTCACAACATTCCCTGTGTGTGTTGTTAGGTAAGACACATATGCAACAGTTAGGTATCTTTATTATGAAACGTTTCGCCTACACAGTAGGCTTCTTCAGTCAAGTACAGAAAAGTTGATAGAAGCAGAAGATACTTGAAGACGATGTAATCAGTCCATCACCCTTAAAGTTTTGAGGTGGTCAGTCCCTCAGTCTGGAGAAGAGCATTGTTCCATAGTATGAAACAATATGGAGATGAAGTGACAGGATGGAGCTTTTTATAGCGCCAAGAGGTGAGACGTAGGCCACTAGGAGAGGTAAGAACTCAGATGCTGAGAGGTCAGGTCCCTCTCAAATTCAGCCGCTCTCACTAGTGGAAGTTGTCGAGTTGATTGCAGGTCTGTACCAAGATACCCTTGTGTTGCAGTGTCTGACAGATTGAACATTAAAATGGTATAAAATACCGACAGGTTGTTAGGTAAGACACATATGCAACAGTTAGGTATCTTTATTATGAAACGTTTCGCCTACACAGTAGGCTTCTTCAGTCAAGTACAGAAAAGTTGATAGAAGCAGAAGATACTTGAAGACGATGTAATCAGTCCATCACCCTTAAAGTTTTGAGGTGGTCAGTCCCTCAGTCTGGAGAAGAGCATTGTTCCATAGTATGAAACAATATGGAGATGAAGTGACAGGATGGAGCTTTTTATAGCGCCAAGAGGTGAGACGTAGTGTTGTTGTAAAAGCACCAAATACTGCATTTGCTTCTGTGAGAAACCCACTTATTTACATAGTTAACTTCGCATTTTTTCTCTCCTCTTAAACCTTGAGTGAAAAAAAAAAGGAAGGATGATTTACCACTTGCAATGTTTCGGTTATTAGGTTATATTAATACATCTAATATGACACGTGGTTTAAATATCCCTGTTCTCCACAGTACTAAATGTGCTGTGGGCTGTTGTAGGTTCGATTCTTTCACCGTGATTTACCGCGTTCCGTTGGTATGTATCTGTTCTCTACCGTATGTTCTTACTCGGTGTTGGTTCTTTTCCTTCTTTTATTTTGTTTCTTTCGTAATATGCAATTTTACAGCTGTGTTTACCTCACAAGAAATTTTGGACAACGTTAGGACATAACATTTTCTCATCTGCAGTAATAATTAGCACATCTCAAGGCAAAAATATATGCAATCATTATCAATATGACATCCATTTTTTGTAAAATACTGGAACACTTTCTGGCGTGTGTTTATTTACATAGCATTCCATATCTGCAGCTTTCCCTGGCATAGTTCTTGCGTATTTCCTGATACAGTTCCTCTTTTGTTAGCTGTGAGGTCCATAAAAAAAAACCGCACCTAGGAGAGGAGCCTAATGACGACGTTTCGGTGAGCTGTAGAGCGAAACGTAATCGATTTAGTCATAACTGACTTGACAATGGTCCAGTCACGCAATTGTGACTTTCTTAATCTTTCTGTACCGCAAGATGTCCTAAGGTATACCGTCTCTCTATGGTACTTCCTCGGAATTTGCTGTTTTATCCCTTGGTGCTGTTGTTGCCTCCTCGTCGTCTGTCAGTGTGGCTATTACTGTTTTATACTGCTGTCGCTTCCTCGTCTTCTGTCTCGTCACTACTGTTCTACAAATATATTTCTACCATCCACTAACTGATATTTTAACTACTGCGCTTTCCCATCTACCTTTCCAACAATATATTTATATTTATATATATATATATATATATATATATATATATATATATAAAATGTCGTGCCGAATAGGTAAAATTGGTCAATTAGCAAGAACTCATTTAAAATTAGTCCTTTCTAAAATTTTCTCTTATACGTTTAAAGATATTTTTTTCATTTATATTAATGTAAAAATTTATAATTTTGCACCAAAAGTACCTTAGAAAACTTACCTAACCTTATCATAACAAGCTCAATTTAATTTAGCTTAATCCAACTAAATATATTTTAGATAGGTTTACAATAATTTAAAAATAAACAAACACAATGAAGCATATTTTTTTCGTCAGGTTCAGAATGATTTTGCGAAATTATTGCATATACAAAATTTTACTTGCCTTATTCGGCAAGAAGAGCGTTGCTATTTAAGATACACTCGCAAGTTTTAACTATTCCGCACGACATTTATATATATACTGCGACTAGCCGGGGATCGAACCCGAGATATTTAACCAGCCTTCTGGGACATTAGGTAAATTTATCGACGCCTTAGTCCACTAGGCCACCATGCTACAAACCTCAAGTGCCCAGTACGTACACTGTACATGCCACTCCTGACGCGAGCACATTTGTGGTTGTGGATAGCTACAGGAACTAATTTCGTTCTACTCCCGTTTGGGATACCAGTCTCACGAACAGTACACTTATTTATGCATCCAGGAAACATGTGTTTTTTAAACGTAAATAATACTCAAGTGTGGAACAACCGAATGTGAAAATTCACTTAATAGGATCATGACTGTCTGTGTACCTATGATGGGTATCAAGGTGGTCATGGGGGATGGGGAGAGAGGAGTGGGAGCGTGGGTTGCTGTCTACCCCACACTGCACAAAAGAAGTACTAATGGTTGCAGGTTTTTGCAATGATTGCGTTTTCAACTGGTCCCTGGAGCGTTACCAACTGGTCTCTGGAGCGGCCGCTGAAGCTATGTGGTTGTGATTTGAGTGGCTGCAGGGAATCTGCCCTAGGGTAGTCTCTGAGAAGATAGGTGGAAGGTCACAGGAAATCTGCCGTAGGTCAGTCTTTACAAGAATGGAAGGTCATAGGTAATTTGCCGTAGGAAAAGCACAAAGTAGACGGGTGGGAAGTCACATGAAATCTGTATTAAGGAATTTGGAATACCTGGAAGGGTGTCCAAATTATTTTTTCTTCCTCCAACTTTTCGATTTTGCTCGTAACTCGAGAACGCCTCATCCAATTGGCTTTAATTTTTCGAACTAGTGTACGGTAACAAGGACCAAAATCAAATGTATTTTCTTACAGAAATGTAGAGATTTTTACTTAGAAAAACCAAAATCCGTGGTTTTATGATTTATAAGTTTTACGAGAGGAGATTTTTTTTTTGAATATTCTAGGCAACATTTTCGTTTGAATTTTCACAAATTTTTCGTTTATTTCTTGAGAATGTCTTATTCGATCGGCTACAAATTTTCAACGCTTGAATCCGTGGCTGTCCTATACACAATTTTACATAGGTCAATCCCAAATTTTGTTTCCGTGTGCCAGTGGACACAGGCTCCTCTGATAAGACTTTACAACCTCCACACTTGTCTACAGTATTATTTTATCTTATTATTTTAACTTAATGCTGGTGAGGGGCTCTTGATCCAAGACACTGGGTTTATCGTCCCTATGCTTGGATCAAATCTGAATGCCTCCCATTTCATAGGCGTTATATGACCCCGAAGAGTTTAGGACTTTCCTCTTATTAAAATATAGCATTTAAAAACGGCGGATACATGGTATGAAATGGACGGAACGTTTCATGGCCTTCGACTGTGAAGACACAAATTTTGTTGGATTCTGCGCAATAACTGGAAAATGCATCTATGTGCTGGTCAGCATTAAACTTTTAGTGCTGAGGTGTTTCCTCAAAGGAAACAATCCCTTGATGTTTCATTTGATGTGTCAGTTTTACTAATTAAATTGGTTTCTGTGGAACAACTGGACAATGTCTCTTGTAATGACTTCGATTTATCAAGTTTCCTCTTAAAGACAGAAAGGGGCCTACTGGTAATTCCTTTTGTGTGTAAGAGGAGAGGTTATAGACGCTTTACACTTACTAATCACTTAATGTGCTCACTGCACTTCTGCTTTTCATTGGTGACATTTTGCATCATCTGCCGAAACCACGCCCAACTTTCGAAGGGAGTCATGGCAGTAAGAAGCTTTGGGATAAATCCCTCCAGGTTAGTGAAGGGATCACAGGGTTGCGAACTGCAAAATAACGATCTCTGCAACAGAGCAAAAAGAACAGGAGAGTAGGGACAACACGATAACTAAAACCTTTGCAACAGATTAGCTAAGAAAGAACAAGGAAGCAGCAACAAGAAAACGTTAATTAAGAAGTGGTGTTGGTCCAGTGGTTAGGACGGTGAACTATCACTTAACAGACCCCAACTCGAATCTCTGAAAAACCTGTGAATTGTTACAAGCGTTGACTCATGCACTCATCAGGAGGAGAAGACTCTACGCAAACTGCACGTATCCTGAAGACAACGATGACCCTTACAACAACGTAATCTAAGGAACAATGTTGCATGGAGCTGAAACACAGCACCAGAGGTAACGAGTCGTACGGGCTAACAACCATATATAGATTACCAGGTTTTTGAATAAAAAAAATACTTAAAACATCAAGATTAACTCATCGGTATAATAAAACGCATGTTGCAAGGGGGAAGGTGACAGCTAGCCTCTGAGGAAGCTCACCTCCAGAGACAACATTGTAATTCATATTAAATGCTTTAGTAAATGAAGCTTCTCTAAATGTTTTTAGTGCCTCATATGTTTCATTTTAAATTTAGATATGCATCCAAATTTGAGTCACATGTGTACAAAACTATGTTACCTGGAGAAATACTTGAACATGAGAGTCTCCTAATAAACATTGTGATTCCACTGAAATCGCTTAAACTGGTATCACCTTGTGCTTTATGACGTCAAGTGAGAAGAACCTACAGTGTAGAAGCTGTCTACTAGTGGATACCAGGAGCACAAGCGTGAAACCTTACCAGTGGGAAGAGCCAGAAGCAGACACAAGGAAATTTACACACAAGAAGAGCCAGGAAACCAAAAAAAAAAAATCCATCCAGTAGGAAGAGCCAGTAGCACACGTAAGAAACATTACTAGTAAGAAGAGCCAGTAGCACACGTAAGAAACCTTACTAGTAAAAAGAGCCAGAAGCACAAGCAAGAAACCTTACTAGTAAGAAGAGTCAGAAGCACACCCAAGAAACCTTACTGGTAAGAAGAGCCAAAAGCACAAGCAAGAAACCTTACTAGAAAGAAGCGCCAGAAGCACACGTAACATACCACAATGACTTCTTAATGTTAGGCGAGATGAATGTTCAATTCTCAGAATTAGAATCACAAACTTGAAGGTAATATAGTTGCAAGACAACTGTTAACTACAGTGGTGATCACCTGTACAGATGCGAGACGTCAACAGTGTTGAGAGAAGAATGATGTTAGTCTGTGGGACGTCAACCTGAATAAAGGTTGAAGTGAGTTGTCTTGTTGCTCAACCAAACTGGTAAAATGGGATGGACTGTCATTGTCTTAAATGACTAAGGTCTAACTACGACCAGCAGACTCGACCATAAGTTAAACCCCAACAATCACGGTCTTGCTGATGCCCCTTCATGACCCCAGGGAACTCGACCTTGAGTTAGACTAACAATCACAGCCCAGTTCCTGCCCCTTCTTGACCCCAGGAGACTCGACCCTGAGTTAGACTCCAACAATCTCAGCCCAGCTACTCCTACAGACGAGACTTATCAGAGGCTCACTTTTGCGAAAAACATACTAAAAAATGCTTCAAAAAACAAGCAGTCAGAGCCTTATCTTGGGCGGATCTCTGAAGTGGCCTTGATCTTTACACTGCCCCGGCTACCTCCCTCACACACACACACACACACACACACACACACACACACACACGCACACACACACACACACACACACACACACATACACATACACACACACACACACACACACACACACACACACGCACACACGCACACACCCACACACACACACACACACACACACACACACACACACACACACACACACAGAGTATGAGGCCCCAATATGCAGCCCACACTTGTTTGAGGATATGAAGAAAATCGAAAAGGTCCAAAGGTTTGCGACCAGACAAGTACGAAAACTGAGACGAATGTACTATGAAGAGAGGGTGAAGGAATTGAACGTAACGACCCTGGCGGAGAGAAGGACAAGAGGAGGCGTAATTATTTTTTTTTTTTTTATTATCACACTGGCCGATTCCCACCAAGGCAGGGTGGCCCAAAAAAGAAAAACTTTCACCATCATTCACTCCATCACTGTCTTGCCAGAAGGGTGCTTTACACTACAGTTTTTAAACTGCAACATTAACACCCCTCCTTCAGAGTGCAGGCACTGTACTTCCCATCTCCAGGACTCAAGTCCGGCCTGCCGGTTTCCCTGAATCCCTTCATAAATGTTACTTTGCTCACACTCCAACAGCACGTCAAGTATTAAAAACCATTTGTCTCCATTCACTCCTATCAAACACGCTCACGCATGCCTGCTGGAAGTCCAAGCCCCTCGCACACAAAACCTCCTTTACCCCCTCCCTCCAACCCTTCCTAGGCCGACCCCTACCCCGCCTTCCTTCCACTACAGACTGATACACTCTTGAAGTTATTCTGTTTCGCTCCATTCTCTCTACATGTCCGAACCACCTCAACAACCCTTTCTCAGCCCTCTGGACAACAGTTTTGGTAATCCCGCACCTCCTCCTAACTTCCAAACTACGAATTCTCTGCATTATATTCACACCACACATTGCCCTCAGACATGACATCTCCACTGCCTCCAGCCTTCTCCTCGCTGCAACATTCATCACCCATGCTTCACACCCATATAAGAGCGTTGGTAAAACTATACTCTCATACATTCCCCTCTTTGCCTCCAAGGACAAAGTTCTCTGTCTCCACAGACTCCTAAGTGCACCACTCACTCTTTTTCCCTCATCAATTCTATGATTCACCTCATCTTTCATAGACCCATCCGCTGACACGTCCACTCCCAAATATCTGAATACGTTCACCTCCTCCATACTCTCTCCCTCCAATCTGATATTCAATCTTTCATCACCTAATCTTTTTGTTATCCTCATAACCTTACTCTTTCCTGTATTCACCTTTAATTTTCTTCTATTGCACACCCTACCAAATTCATCCACCAATCTCTGCAGCTTCTCTTCAGAATCTCCCAAGAGCACAGTGTCATCAGCAAAGAGCAGCTGTGACAACTCCCACCCTGTGTGTGATTCTTTATCTTTTAACTCCACGCCTCTTGCCAAGACCCTCGCATTTACTTCTCTTACAACCCCATCTATAAATATATTAAACAACCACGGTGACATCACACATCCTTGTCTACGGCCTACTTTTACTGGGAAAAAATTTCCCTCTTTTCTACATACTCTAACTTGAGCCTCACTATCCTCGTAAAAACTCTTCACTGCTTTCAGTAACCTACCTCCTACACCATACACTTGCAACATCTGCCACATTGCCCCCCTATCCACCCTGTCATACGCCTTTTCCAAATCCATAAATGCCACAAAGACCTCTTTAGCCTTATCTAAATACTGTTCACTTATATGTTTCACTGTAAACACCTGGTCCACACACCCCCTACCTTTCCTAAAGCCTCCTTGTTCATCTGCTATCCTATTCTCCGTCTTACTCTTAATTCTTTCAATTATAACTCTACCATACACTTTACCAGGTACATTCAACAGACTTATCCCCCTATAATTTTTGCACTCTCTTTTATCCCCTTTGCCTTTATACAAAGGAACTATGCATGCTCTCTGCCAATCCCTAGGTACCTTACCCTCTTCCATACATTTATTAAATAATTGCACCAACCACTCCAAAACTATATCCCCACCTGCTTTTAACATTTCTATCTTTATCCCATCTATCCCGGCTGCCTTACCCCCTTTCATTTTACCTACTGCCTCACGAACTTCCCCCACACTCACAACTGGCTCTTCCTCACTCCTACAAGATGTTATTCCTCCTTGCCCTATACACGAAATCACAGCTTCCCTATCTTCATCAACATTTAACAATTCCTCAAAATATTCCCTCCATCTTCCCAATACCTCTAACTCTCCATTTAATAACTCTCCTCTCCTATTTTTAACTGACAAATCCATTTGTTCTCTAGGCTTCCTTAACTTGTTAATCTCACTCCAAAACTTTTTCTTATTTTCAACAAAATTTGTTGATAACAGCTCACCCACTCTCTCATTTGCTCTCTTTTTACATTGCTTCACCACTCTCTTAACCTCTCTCTTTTTCTCCATATACTCTTCCCTCCTTGCATCACTTCTACTTTGTAAAAACTTCTCATATGCTAACTTTTTCTCCCTTACTAATTATTCATGCATAATCTTCAAGTGAACTGATACGGCAGATACAGACAGACTGTATGAATTAAGAGGACCAGGATCAAGAAGATACAGAAATAAATAACAGGGATCCGAAGACACGAATGATTAATAGGGATGCATTTCTTTAGTTTCAGGGTGGTTGAAAAGTGAAATGACTTGGATGATTCCTGAAATATACTTTTTAGGCTTTTGAAGGCAGTTCTGAGATCATTTAGTCTTTCATATGAAGCAGATGCTATGGGACTGATGTACATCTCTGACGATAGGTTGGGTGTGATGCTGACTACATCTTTCTCCAATGATATGGTTTAATCTCTCGCTTTTCAAATTGTATTCCGTCTCTGGTCGTCTTTCCCAGTCACCAGTGTTCATTTGGGTTGAACTCCAGTAACCACTTGTTCGACCACACTTGTAACTAGTTCTAGGTACTCCCATAAGCCTGTATATACGCCAACAAAAATATATATACAAATAGGCAACATACAAAAAATAATCTAGGCTTTTAAGTAACAACAAGTGTTGCAAATATAAATGTTACCCAGGGACAAGCAATCACGTCCAAGTTACTGAACATTTACTCATATAACTGTTAAAATTACATCATGGTTAACAATTTCAATTATTTTTCGTTGAAAAACTTTAATTCTACAATAAACAATATGTCTATATTTGTTACTTTATAAATAGGTTACTAGCAGTAGACAGTCTTCATTTTTATTGTAAACTTCTCAACCTACATATTATTTGTGTGAAATTCACATCAGTGTAAATATATTGTTCGTAGACTGCCTAAAGCAACATAAATTATATTTTATTGCCATTTGTCTTGTATCAATAAAATTATTTCCATGATTGATGTTCTGGGATATATATATATATATATATATATATATATATATATATATATATATATATATAAAGAATTCATGGTTTCAGAAAGCATGAAGAACGTCTGATCTGGACACCCACAGTACCCTTGTCGTAGTGCTTGACCCTGTAGACGTAACCTCTTCCCTGAGGCGTCCACCCTCACTTGGAAGTCCAAATCTAAATGAATGCAACAAACTCTTGAACCGGATATTCATATGCATATTTTCTATGAACATTTTTGATATACTAAATATAAACATCGTCAGTACAAAAGATCATTAATAATTGTTGTCAGTATATTTCTTTATGAGATTCACATGATTTCCATAATTTTAGAGACAGCAATGAAAACAGCGAAAAAACAAACAAAATTATCGGTAGAGTTACGTACATCTGTTTATTCAACAGTGCTACAACTTGTAAAACTGGCCCCACCGCCCAGCAATACACAGTCTGAGAACCATCAACAGCAGTGATACTACCCAACCCAACTACTAACTAACGCTTTTTAAACATACATAACCAAAAGAAGTTTCAAGTTAATGTTTTAGATTTTATTGCACTTCGTGAAGAGCTAAAATGACTAGTCATTTAGTGGAAGGATTCTCCCTACGCTACTGACGGTCCGGTTTATGACCAGTCAGGCTGCAAAACATAGGTAAAATAAACCCACTGGTAGCATACTAGAGTATACTTTACAAAATAAAAACACTGGTACCATACTAGAATATACTTTACAAAATAAACCCACTGGTAACATACTAGAGAGTATACGCTTTACAAAATAAACCCACTGGTAGCATACTAGAGGGTATACACTTTACAAATTAAACCCACTGGGAATATACTAAAGAATGCACATAAAGAAAATATTGGTAAATTAATAAATAGGAGATAGTGATAAGAAAGAACCAAGACCAGTGTACAATAGTGAGCTGTGTGTGGATGTTTATGGAGATGGGTGAGCAGTGTACCAACTTTAGTGCAACTGACACCACCACAAACTCGCTCGAATATATGAATGAATGATTGCAAAATTACATCCGCGAAAACAAACTTGACTCGTATGCGAAACACACACACACACACACACACACACACACAAAGGTTTGCAACAAGACTAGTCCCAGAGCTAAGAGGTATGTCCTACGAAGAGAGGTTAAGGGAAATCAACCTGACGACACTGGACATGGACAAGGACAAGGGGGGACATGATAACGACTTACAAAATACTGAGAGGAATTGACAAGGTGGACAAAGACAGGATGTTCCAGAGACTGGACACAGCAACAAGGGGACACAGTTGGAAGCTGAAGACACAGATGAATCACAGGGATGTTAGGAAGTATTTCTTCAGCCACAGAGTAGTCAGGAAGTGGAATAGTTTGGGAAGAGATGTAGTGGAGGCAGGATCCATACATAGCTTTAAGCAGAGGTACGATAAAGCTCATGGTTCAGGGAGAGTGACCTAGTGGCGACCAGTGAAGAGGCGGGGCCAGGAGCTTGGACTCGACCCCTGCAACCTCAACTAGGTGAGTACCCGACACACACACACACACACACACACACACACACCACACACACACACCACACACACACCACACACACCACACACACACCACACACACACACCACACACACACACACACACACACACACACACACACACACACACACACACACACACACACACACACCACACACACACACCACACACACCACACACACACCATACACACACCACACACACACCACACACACACCATACACACACCACACGCACACCACACGCACACCACACACGCACGCACACACACACACACACGCACGCACGCACATACTACAGGCCTAGTGTCTAATCGACATGTGCCTAGGACAAAATGGTAACTAACACACACTGAGAGGGGGCCAGGAGCCATATATGACTCGACCCCTGCAACCACAATTAGGTGAGTGTGTACACACACACACACACACACACACACATACACATACACACACATACAGATACACACACACATACAGACACACACACATACAGATACACACACACACACACACACACACACACACACACACACACACACACACACACACACACACACACACACACACACACACACATGGAGTCAACAAGCGTGGAGGACAAACTCAGGTGGTCCGGAAATTCTCTAAAACAACAAAGAGGGAAAGGAAGGCTACTATACACATGCCGTGTCACCCTCTGTAACTTTGACAGGTGTGTGCAGCTGTAGGTGCGTCCAAATGTGTGTAGTTACAGGTGTGTGTGGCAGCTGCAGAAAGAAAAAAAAGCTTCTGTTCTACCATTTGTGTGTTGCAACAGCACGTGCTTACAAATTTAGGTTGCAAAACAGGAAGAGAGAGGTGCTCCATCTTCAACAGGTCACGTGAGAGTGCAGGTAACGT
>NC_091309.1:27409646-27442146 GCF_038502225.1 Cherax quadricarinatus
TACCTCAAAGCACACGACAGGAATAGTGCAGAGTGCGGCACAAGTTTATAATGCAGTTAAATATTAACGTTGAAGATCTGATGTGAACGAAAAGACATTCGCAAGTTATCACAAGGAAACTTCAATTTCTTCAATGTACTACAGGGCATATGAGGACATACACAGCCCAAAATTAATGCAAATCTTCCACTAAGAAACACCAGCTCTGAAAGTTTAAACTCAATCTGAAGGGACATTCCCTAGTTATGTCAGAGATGAATATCCCAAAAGAAATGAGCAATAAGTTTGAAGCTGTTCAGAAGTTGCATTATCACGTTGGAGGAGTTGAAGTGTTGAAGCAAATATGATGAGACTTTCACAAATTACCACATAAAAACCGCTGCTGCAACTTTAAAAATTTTATTAAAAAAAAAAATGCAAACTGGAACCTACGTAGACCAAAATAAATCCAAACTTTGTTCTAAGTAAGATTCGCCAGTTTTTAAAATTGGAAGCTGATCAGAAGATATATTTTCTAGTTATATCACAGAAATCAATTTGATAAAACGGACAAATTCAAACTTACACAACCCAAAATCAGTGCAAGGCGTCTTTTTAGAAAAACACAACAGCACTTTAAGTCTGAAGCCAACCAGAAGATGCATTCTCCAGTTATTGAAGAGACTCCAACAATTACACGTTCATGAAATTTAGTAAAGTGAGAAATCAGCAGCCAGAGTGTATCAACCCAGAAGTGTTTCATCCACTTCATGAAACACTGATTCCGTTTAGAAGTGGCAGATTCCAATTATTTAACAGAATACACTACATTTTCAAAATTAAGTGTCAAAATAGCACCCACACATTCCACTAACAACACTAACCTTCTAAGGAGGATACACCCGTGTGGAAAAGTTGAAGCCGATCAGAAGAGGCTTTCTAAAGCTATTATATGGAAACCAAAATCGGGAATGATCTATATAAAACTGGACAGAGGACACCTGTATATACCAACTGTTCCATGAGCCTTTCCCTATAGTTCACGGATAAGACATTCCAACAACAAGAGCCATGATTCCTGGAAAATACACCAGAGAAGAAAATTTGAAGCTAATTAGAAGAGGCATTCTCCAGTTACTGTACGGCATCCATCGATTTCAAGCACTTTTAACTAGTCTAGTATATTGACAAATTTGCCTACACACGAACTAAATGGTTACTATCCTGTCCATAAGATGCATCACCCATATATACTGAAGCCATTCACATGAATAAAAATTTCACATTTAACACATAATACGGTAGGTGTGCTCCCACACACTTGAATTTAAACCATACCACGGGCGGGGATAGAAACTGCGATCGTGTCATTACGATTTCGTGAGTCACCTGAATTTAACTCTCTGACATCGTCGAGAAAAGAGTTGTCGTTTCTGAATAATTTCAGCCAAGCAGCAGAGTGTTTTGGAAGTTATCCGAGTTCTTCTAAGAATCTTGAAATGGGTTCTACAACTTTGGTCAATGAGTACCTGCACGTGTCAATTGTTCCAGATATCTTGCCAGCCTTAGTTACCCATCAGATGAGGCCTTCTCGTGTTATGAACGAAATAACGAAAAGGAAGAAAAATACTTAAGGGTCCCCCTTTGGGGACACATAATAGTAATGTTTTTGTTATTGTGGTGACAGCCGTGTTGGTGGTCCCTTATCTACTAATGATTCTGTGGACCAGAGCCCCACCTGCCCTATCTCAGACCAGGTGTTGGTGGTAGTGACAGTGGTGGTAAATGGTGTTTAGTACTAGTAACAGTGGTGTGTGGTGTTAGTGGAGGTAAAAGCAGTGGTGGGTGGTGGTAATGAGAGTGGTTGTGGTCGTGGTGGCTAGCGTTGGGTTGGTAATAGTGACTGGTGGTGGTTGATGGTGTTAGTGGTAAGAATACCTGGTGGGGGTTTCGGGGGTCAACGCCCCCGCGGCCCGGTCCGTGACCAGGCCTCGCAGTGGATCAGAGCCTTATCAACCAAGCTGTTACTGCAAGCCGCATGTAAACCGACGTACGAGCCACAGTCTGGCTGGTCAAAAACTGACGTTAGGTGCCTGTCCTCCAGGGGTCTATTGGTAATCCTCCTTATGTATGCTGGGAGACAGTCGAATAGTCTTGGGGCCCCTGACATTTATTGTATTAGTTCTTAGCGTACTCGTGGCGCCTCTGCTTTTCACTGGGGAGAAGGGGAGGGGGGATCTTGCATTTCCTGCTAAGTCTTTTGCTTTCGTAGGGAGTGATTTTCGTGTGCAAATTTGGGACTAGTCCCTCTAGGATTTCCCAGGTGTATATTATCATGTATCTTTCTCGCCAGCGTTCCAAGTAGTACAAATCAATATTTTTCAACTGCTTCCAGTAATTTAGGTGCTTTATCGTACTTATACGTGCCGTAAAAGCTCTCTGTATATTCTCCAGGTCTGCAATTTCGCCTGCCTTGAAAGGGGCCATTAGTGTACAGCAATATTCCAGCCTAAAGAGAAAAAGCGATTTGAAGAAACATGGGCTTGGCATCCCTAGTTTTGAAGGTTCTCATTATCCATCCTATCATTTTCCTAGCAGATGTGGTAGATATATTGTTGTGATCTATGAAAGTGAGAGCCTCTGACATTACTACGCCCAGGTCGTTCATATTAGTTTTTCTCTCTACTGTGTAGTTGGAATTTAATTTATACTCCGATACAGTTTTGATTTCCTCAACTTTTCCAGAGAGAAGTAATTGAAATTTGTCTTCATATTGTTTTCTGCGGCCCAATTAAAGATTTGGGTGATATCCGCTCAGAGACTTGCAATGTCTTCGACGGATGACACTGTCATGCAAATTCGGGTGTCATCCACAAAGGATTACACGGTGATGTAGCTCACATCTTTGTCTATGTCATATATATAGATGAGGAGCGAGTACTGTACTTTGTGGGACAGAGCCCTTCAATGCAGCTGTCTTTGACTTTATTTACTATTACTCTTTGTGTTCTATTTGTTATGAAGTAACTGATCCATCTACCAACTTTTCCTGTTATTCCTTTAACACGCATTTTGTGTGCTATTACACCATGATCGTACTTGTCGAAGGCTTTCGCAAATCTGTGTATACATCTTCATTTTGTTTGCCCTCTAGAGCATCCAAGACCATGCCATATTGGTCCAATAGTTGGGATATGCAGGAGCAACCTGCTCTAAATCCATGCTGCTCTGGGTGGCAACTGATGGATATCTAAGTTGGTGGCGATCTTGCTTCTTAGATCCTTTTGAAAGATTTTTATGAAGTGGGACGTTAGTGCTATCGGTCTGTAATTCTTTGCAATTGCTTTACTGCCACTTTTGTGAAGTGGGGCGATATCTGTTGCTTTTAGTGACTGTAGGATGACCCATGTCCACTTGAAAGGGGATTCTTGCGGTTCTTGATAAACACGGAGTTCCACGAGTCTGGGCCTGGGGTAGAGTTCATGGGCATGTCATTTATTGTTTTTTTTAAGTCTTGGGGGTGTTATGATATCAAAAAAATTTTCATTAACCAAGTTTTGAGACTCGGTCATAAAAAAATTCATTTAGACTGTCGACTCTTAGTCTGGTTAACAGGTCACTAAACGCTGAGTCATACTGGGACTTTAGTATCTCACTCATTTCTTTGCTGATATCTGTGTAAGTCCCATCTCGTCCAAGCAGGAGTCCAATACTGGACGCTGTGTTTGCCTTAGATTTACCATAAGAAAAGGAGTATTTTGGGTTTCTTTCAACTTCATTTGTGGCTTTAAGTTTTTTCTGTTTCTTGTCTCCTGTATGATTCCTTAAGCTTAATTTCGATATCTGTTATTTCTCTGACCAGTGCCTCCCTTCGTATGTCAGATATACTGACCCCTTTCAGCAACACTGTAATTCTTCGCCTGTATAAAGAGCGTAGTGGTGGACGACTCTGGGTGGTGTTAGCATGAGAATGAATGTTGGTGGATAGTGTTAATGGTGGTAGTTGGTGTTAATGATAATGACAGTGGTGTTGGTGATAGTGACAGTGGTGAGGGGTGTTGGCGATGGTGACAGTCGTGACGAGTGGTGTTCGTGATTGTAGCAGAGGTGAGAGGTGATGGAGATAGTGACGATGGTGAGCGGTGCTGGTGATGGTGACAGTGGTAATGGCGGTGTTGGTGATGGTGACAGTGGTGAGGGGGGATGGTGACAGTGGCGAGGGGTGTTGGTGATGGTGAAAGTGGTGACGGTGGTAAGGGGTGGTGTCGGTGATAGTGACAAAGGTGGTGAGGGGTGGTAACTTTAAAGAGGTCATCAGCAGAGCATATCATGCACCTGTCATACCCCAGGATTCCTGTCATATCTTCAACACCTGCCACCCACACAAACTGTTGCAACAACAGCTGTTCTTGTACTCGAGTCTGGGTAATTACTGGGCAAGTTGGCTACCCACGGGCCAAGACGGTCTGCCCACACACCAGACTGTCTTGCGCCAGCCTGAAAGTGGGTGGAGTATGGGTTAAGAACACCACCAGTGGGTGGAGTATGGGTTAAGAACACCAGTGGGTGGAGTATGGGTTAAGAACACCAGTGGGTGGAGTATGGGTTAAGAACACCACCAGTGGGTGGAGTATGGGTTAAGAACACCAGTGGGTGGAGTATGGGTTAAGAACACCAGTGGGTGGAGTATGGGTTAAGAACACCAGTGGGTGGAGTATGGGTTAAGAACACCACCAGTGGGTGGAGTATATGTTAAGAACACCACCAGTGGGTGGAGTATATGTTAAGAACACCACCAGTGGGTGGAGTATATGTTAAGAACACCACCAATGGGTGGAGTATATGTTAAGAACACCACCAGTGGGTGGAGTATATGTTAAGAACACCACCAGTGGGTGGAGTATATGTTAAGAACACCACCAGTGGGTGGAGTATATGTTAAGAACACCACCAGTGGGTGGAGTATATGTTAAGAACACCACCAGTGGGTGGAGTATATGTTAAGAACACCACCAGTGGGTGGAGTATATGTTAAGAACACCACCAGTGGGTGGAGTATATGTTAAGAACACCACCAGTGGGTGGAGTATATGTTAAGAACACCACCAGTGGGTGGAGTATATGTTAAGAACACCACCAGTGGGTGGAGTATATGTTAAGAACACCACCAGTGGGTGGAGTATGTTAAGAACACCACCAGTGGGTGGAGTATGTTAAGAACACCACCAGTGGGTGGAGTATATGTTAAGAACACCACCAGTGGGTGGAGTATATGTTAAGAACACCACCAGTGGGTGGAGTATATGTTAAGAACACCACCAGTGGGTGGAGTATATGTTAAGAACACCACCAGTGGGTGGAGTATATGTTAAGAACACCACCAGTGGGTGGAGTATATGTTAAGAACACCACCAGTGGGTGGAGTATATGTTAAGAACACCACCAGTGGGTGGAGTATGTTAAGAACACCACCAGTGGGTGGAGTATATGTTAAGAACACCACCAGTGGGTGGGGTATGTTAAGAACACCACCAGTGGGTGGAGTATATGTTAAGAACACCACCAGTGGGTGGAGTATGTTAAGAACACCACCAGTGGGTGGAGTATATGTTAAGAACACCACCAGTGGGTGGAGTATGTTAAGAACACCACCAGTTTTGTCATATTGCCCACATGTTGAGTTTTTAAAAGCAGTTATGCAATGTTAAAACTGCACAGTAACATAAACGCTATTATTATCAAACTAGTGACCAACCCTCAACACCTCAACAAATATTATGAAAGTTCTAAAAATGTTATTTTACTTATGTACAAATATAACTACGACTATTGCTACTACTACTAATAATAAGTAATACTACAAAATTATTTTTACTACAGACGTTTTCTACTAGTTAGGACGATTCAAAGGAAACACTAAGTGCACGGATACTACAGCGCAGAGGACCCACCAAACTGTAACATTCCCACGCATCCTTCAGAGTGCAGGCACTGTATTTCATACCTCCAGGACTTAGGTCCCGGCTAACTGGTATCCCTCAATTCCTTCACAAATGCTATCCTGTTCATACCCCAATAATAAGTCAACTTGGGGAAAAAAAATATTATCTCCACTCTTACCGAACATGCTCACATGCACCCCATCCTCCAACCTTCCCTGGGATACCTCCTAACCCTTCTGCTGTTCCCTACAGATTTATACACCCTCTTGTTCAACCTATTCTATTCCATTTTTGAATAGTCTAATCATCTCAACAACCCCCTTTCTCCATTCACTGAATGATAACTTTCATACCCACACCTCATTTTTACATTCATTAGTCTCTGCATAATATTCACACCACACAATGATCTTAAACATGACATTTTCACTGCCTGAAGATCAAACCTCGCACGCCCATATGTCCCCTAGTACATTCATTTTTTTTTTTGCAGCATCCAATAAACCCACTCTCTCCACAGACATCTGTTTCTCCTTCAGTTATTCTACGATTCACCTCGTCTTTCACAGACCCATCAAGCGACACACTATTATTATTATTATGACTAGCAGTGTAGGGCCCCTAATGAGTGGTATCCCAGCCGTTAATGGCGACTCCTTTCCGGGAAAATACTTTTCGGGAAAAACTAGTGAGGAAAATAAAGAGCATTTCTCTTTCCTTGTTTCCCGGTAACGGTACCGGATGTTTCGAATTTTTTAGCGTTCAATACATTACCAGATTTTAGAAGTTTTATCATCCTAGTCAGGCACGATTTAAGATTAGGTCTCGCGAGACATGTATTTTCCCTTAGTACTGAAACGACATCTCTTGTATACTTCAATTTTCTACAAAGGTTTTTAGCTGATTAGTTTGTTCAATATATAATTATAAATATACTGAGTGATAATGAAGCCTGGAGAGCAACACACTCGCATGTGGCTGAATATTGCCGAAACAAAGAGAGAAATTTTCATATAGGAACCGGACAGGTTCCTCCAATAGTAGTCTCCAACACATCAGAAATTATAACAAGAATTATAAGAACAGTCTGGGATAAAAGGAACAATGCTCCAATGGACCACAGAGTGAACAACTGAAAGCCAGAAGGCAGAGAGAAACAGTAAGAGATGAAGCAACAGAATTGGAGAGAATAACGAGATGGGGTCCCTAATGCATGTCAAAAAGACTAGTCTCTCTTTACAGATGTAAAACTAATAAGTAGGATAAAGACAAAAGAGGACAATGACAGGCTTCAGGAAGACCTGAACAAGTTTCAAAAGTAACTCAATAAGTGGCAATTGGAGTTCAATTCACACAAATGAAAGGTGATGTGGATTAGAGAGAGAGAGAGAGAGAGAGAGAGAGAGAGAGAGAGAGAGAGAGAGAGAGAGAGAGAGAGAGAGTAGAGCAGACAAGGAGTACAGCATATGAGGAGAGAAACTGCAAATATAAGTAAAGAAAAAAAGGAATATGGATAAATACAATATCAAGCATGTCACCAATTACATGTATGGATTGTACAACTTCAGCAGCATATGCAAGACTAGCAAACCTCACAACAATATCCAGTAATGTAAACAAAAGAATCCTTCTGAACTTCATGCACGACATATGTTATTCCAACCATCGAGTACTTAGCCCTAATGTGGAGCCCCCACCTGGTCAAGCCCATGCACAAGCTCGAAACTTGGCTGATCCCAGAAATGGAAAGAGACTGAGGAGAGGTTGTAGGAACTAAACCTGATGACCTTGGTGGAAAAGACCAAAGAACACATAATAATTACGAACAGAATTTGAACAGAAACTGCTAAAAGAGATAGGGATAGACTGAACTAAGAGGGCCAATGATAAGAAAACAGATGAAAACTGAAGACACAGTTGAGCCATAAGGATATTAGGAAATGCTTTTCAGTTCAGGAGGTTGTAATGAAATGGATGAATATGCTGTGGCAACGAACTTGATATACAGCTTCAAGATCAGTTATAATAAGGCCCAGTAGGCTCTATACTAGTAAAGTTGATCAAAGTATTCTAGGAGGCGAGGGCAGAAGCGGTGAATCGACCACCGCAAGCATGCGCTGAGTCCAACTGATAACACACACAAGGCTGGTCTCGTAACTAAAACAGCTGGTGTATCACAATATGAAGGCTGGTCTCGTAACTAAAACAGCTGGTGTATCACAATATGAAGGCTCGTCTCGTAACTAAAACAGCTGGTGTATCACAATATGAAGGCTGGTCTCGTAACTAAAACAGCTGGTGTATCACAATATGAAGGCTGGTCTCGTAACTAAAACAGCTGGTGTATCACAATATGAAGGCTGGTCTCGTAACTAAAACAGCTGGTGTATCACAATATGAAGGCTGGTCTCGTAACTAAAACAGCTGGTGTATCACAATATGAAGGCTGGTCTCGTAACTAAAACAGCTGGTGTATCACAATATGAAGGCTGGTCTCGTAACTAAAACAGCTGGTGTATCACAATATGAAGGCTGGTCTCGTAACTAAAACAGCTGGTGTATCACAATATGAAGGTTGGTCTCGTAACTAAAACAGCTGGTGTATCACAATATGAAGGCTGGTCTCGTAACTAAAACAGCTGGTGTATCACAATATGAAGGCTGGTCTCGTAACTAAAACAGCTGGTGTATCACAATATGAAGGCTGGTCTCGTAACTAAAACAGCTGGTGTATCACAATATGAAGGCTGGTCTCGTAACTAAAACAGCTGGTGTATCACAATATGAAGGCTGGTCTCGTAACTAAAACAGCTGGTGTATCACAATATGAAGGCTGGTCTCGTAACTAAAACAGCTGGTGTATCACAATATGAAGGCTGGTCTCGTAACTAAAACAGCTGGTGTATCACAATATGAAGGCTGGTCTCGTAACTAAAACAGCTGGTGTATCACAATATGAAGCCTGGTCTCGTAACTAAAACAGCTGGTGTATCACAATATGAAGGCTGGTCTCGTAACTAAAACAGCTGGTGTATCACAATATGAAGGTTGGTCTCGTAACTAAAACAGCTGGTGTATCACAATATGAAGGCTGGTCTCGTAACTAAAACAGCTGGTGTAGCACATGAAGGCTGGTCTCGTAACTAAAACAGCTGGTGTAGCACATGAAGGCTGGTCTTGTAACTAAAACAGCTGGTGTATCACAATATGAAGGCTGGTTTCGTAACTAAAACAGCTGGTGTATCACAATATGAAGGTTGGTCTCGTAACTAAAACAGCTGGTGTATCACAATATGAAGGCTGGTCTCGTAACTAAAACAGCTGGTGTATCACAATATGAAGGTTGGTCTCGTAACTAAAACAGCTGGTGTATCACAATATGAAGGCTGGTCTCGTAACTAAAACAGCTGGTGTATCACAATATGAAGGCTGGTCTCGTAACTAAAACAGCTGGTGTATCACAATATGAAGGCTGGTCTCGTAACTAAAACAGCTGGTGTATCACAATATGAAGGCTGGTCTCGTAACTAAAACAGCTGGTGTATCACAATATGAAGGCTGGTCTCGTAACTAAAACAGCTGGTGTATCACAATATGAAGGCTGGTCTCGTAACTAAAACAGCTGGTGTATCACAATATGAAGGCTGGTCTCGTAACTAAAACAGCTGGTGTATCACAATATGAAGGCTGGTCTCGTAACTAAAACAGCTGGTGTATCACAATATGAAGGCTGGTCTCGTAACTAAAACAGCTGGTGTATCACAATATGAAGGCTGGTCTCGTAACTAAAACAGCTGGTGTATCACAATATGAAGGCTGGTCTCGTAACTAAAACAACTGGTGTATCACAATATGAAGGCTGGTCTCGTAACTAAAACAGCTGGTGTAACACAATATGAAGGCTGGTCTCGTAACTAAAACAGCTGGTGTATCACAATATGAAGGCTGGTCTCGTAACTAAAACAGCTGGTGTATCACAATATGAAGGCTGGTCTCGTAACTAAAACAGCTGGTGTATCACAATATGAAGGCTGGTCTCGTAACTAAAACAGCTGGTGTAGCACAATATGAAGGCTGGTCTCGTAACTAAAACAGCTGGTGTATCACAATATGAAGGTTGGTCTCGTAACTAAAACAGCTGGTGTATCACAATATGAAGGCTCGTCTCGTAACTAAAACAGCTGGTGTAGCACATGAAGGCTGGTCTCGTAACTAAAACAGCTGGTGTAGCACATGAAGGCTGGTCTTGTAACTAAAACAGCTGGTGTATCACAATATGAAGGCTGGTCTCGTAACTAAAACAGCTGGTGTATCACAATATGAAGGTTGGTCTCGTAACTAAAACAGCTGGTGTATCACAATATGAAGGCTGGTCTCGTAACTAAAACAGCTGGTGTATCACAATATGAAGGCTGGTCTCGTAACTAAAACAGCTGGTGTATCACAATATGAAGGTTGGTCTCGTAACTAAAACAGCTGGTGTATCACAATATGAAGGCTGGTCTCGTAACTAAAACAGCTGGTGTATCACAATATGAAGGTTGGTCTCGTAACTAAAACAGCTGGTGTATCACAATATGAAGGCTGGTCTCGTAACTAAAACAGCTGGTGTATCACAATATGAAGGCTCGTCTAGTAACTATAACAGCTGGTGTATCACAATATGAAGGCTGGTCTCGTAACTATAACAGCTGGTGTATCACAATATGAAGGCTGGTCTCGTAACTAAAACAGCTGGTGTATCACAATATGAAGGCTGGTCTGGTAATTAAAACAGCTGGTGTATCACAATATGACGGCTGGTCTCGTAACTAAAACAGCTGGTGTATCACAATATGAAGGCTGGTCTCGTAACTATAACAGCTGGTGTATCACAATATGAAGGCTGGTCTCGTAACTAAAACAGCTGGTGTATCACAATATGAAGGCTGGTCTGGTAATTAAAACAGCTGGTGTATCACAATATGACGGCTGGTCTCGTAACTAAAACAGCTGGTGTATCACAATATGAAGGCTGGTCTCGTAACTAAAACAGCTGGTGTATCACAATATGAAGGCTGGTCTCGTAACTAAAACAGCTGGTGTATCACAATATGAAGGTTGGTCTCGTAACTAAACAGCTGGTGTATCACAATATGAAGGCTGGTCTCGTAACTAAAACAGCTGGTTTATCACAATATGAAGGCTGGTCTCGTAACTAATACAGCTGGTGTATCACAATATGAAGGTTGGTCTCGTAACTAAAACAGCTGGTGTATCACAATATGAAGGCTGGTCTCGTAACTAAAACAGCTGGTGTATCACAATATGAAGGCTGGTCTCGTAACTAAAACAGCTGGTGTAGCACATGAAGACTGGTCTCATAACTAAATCAGCTGGTTTAACACAATATGAAGGCTGGTTTCCTAACTAAATGAGCTGGTGTATCACAATATGAAGTCTGGTCTGGTAATTAAAACAGCTGGTGTATCAGTATGACGGCTGGTCTGGTAATTAAAACAGCTGGTGTATCACAGTATGACGCCACGACACATCGATAAAGTAAACAAGGACAGCTTGCTTAATGAGGGAACAGAACAATCGCACATGTAGACAAGAAACTTGAATGTACTAATTAACTAAATGAAAGGCTTCTTCAGTCTGAGGGCAGTGAGCAAGTGGGATGCATTACGAGGAGAGTTGAAAATAACTTGATACATTAATTAAAAATTATTTAGTCCAATACAGCCTGATACTCGATTAAAAAGAGGGGGACCAACAGCTGGAGCTCCACCCACGCAAACACACCTAGGTAATTACACGAACACGCACACTCATACACACAATTCATACAAAGAAATAATTACGTTCTTTGTACTCTTCAATTACTAATTTCCTTGAGTTAAGAAAAAGCACAACAGAAATCGCAATACCGTGGCTGGAATAATCCACATGCAACTCACGTTTAAAGAGGAAACCTTATACGACGTTTCGGTCATACCTGGACCATCATTGATAATGGTCGATGATGGACAGAAACGTCAAAGTTTTTCTCTCTAAGTGTGGGTTATAACTGGGAAGCGCAGGAGATGTAGTGTAATATGAGGTGTAAGTCGCCTCCAGCCGACGCTGAATGATCACTGCAGTTAGTGTACACCACGGCTGAGCTATGAGGCATCCACCTCTGCCGATTCTCAATGTATATCACAAAGAATGTCTTGGTTGTGATCGCCCAAACTTTCCGTTCGCCTTCTCTCTCAAGCCTGCAACCCTCTCCCCTCGGGAAGTACACAAAGCTCTTGCTCTTGAAATACAGGTGTTAGGCAGATACACCTATAATTTTCATTCTAAATATATTCACTGAAATACTATAAATAAAAAAAAGCAGGGGCGATAGGGAAAGCAAATACTCACAGTAGAAGGAAGAAATTTTCAACTTTTGTCTTGAACAATTTTTTTTAGATTCCTTCCCCAGGCTGACTATCTAATTACCATCACTGGGGGTAACCCATGAAAATAAATAAATAAATAAATAAATAAATAAATATATATATATATATACAGAACAACCACTGTGAATGTTTTTTTTCACAATGGTTGTTCTGCATATTGTGATATCACCTGTTTACTGTGATCTTATTGAATGATATATATATATATATATATATATATATATATATATATATATATATATATATATATATATATATATATATATATATATATATATATATATTGTAACCACGAACGAGCGGCATTGAATCAATAGCACTGTGACTAGCGAGGATTCGAGCCTCATGGTGAGCGATTCGAACGCAATCCATGTCTGTGGGTTAGAGTGTCATGTGGTTTTCACCCGCCATGAGGCGGGACAAAGCGACATGGGTTCGAATCCTCGGCTAGTTGCAGTGTTGTTGATTCATGAGCCCAGGCAACATTTTTCTAATCTTCATCTATCCAGTTTTGCTGAGCCTGTGTCCACTGTAGCCTCAGTTTCCTGTTCTTGACTGAGAGGAGTGGAACCTTGTGTTGTCTTCTGCTGCTTTCCCATCCACTTCAAAGTTGGACGTGTTGTGCATACAGAGATGCTCTTCTGCATACCTTTGTTGTAATGTGTTGTTATTTGAATTACTAGTGCCTTTGTGTCAGCTTGAACCAGTCTAGCCATTCTCCTCTGACCTCTCTCATTAATAAGGCGTTTTCGCTCACAGAACTGCCGCTCACTAGATGCTTTGTGTTTTTCACACCATTCTCTATACACGCTAGAGACTGTTGTGCGTGAAAATACCAGGATATCAGCAGTTTCTAAGATACTCAAACCACCCCGTTTGGTAACAACAATAATTTCACGGCCAAAGTCACTTAGATTACATTTCTCCACAATCTGATGTTAAGTCTGAACAACAACTGAATCTCTTGATCATAAAGAACAAAGAGGCACAATATCGTGACTGGAACAATACACAAATAACCCGCACAAAAGAGAGAGAAGCTTACGATGACATTTCGGTCCGACTTGGATCCTTACAAAGTCGGTTCAAGTCGGACCGAAACGTCGTTGTAAGCTTCTCTCTCCTATGTGAGGGTTATGGGTTTGTGTTACTTTTCTCATAAAATGAAATTTTACGAGCAATTTCAATTAAAAGTGTGATAATTTTTGCATTTTAACTAAAGAATATGGTATATCAGAAAATGATTTAAACCACTCTAAATCGCTCTTGACCATGTCTGCATGCTTTTAGCCACTGAGATGCTCCCACGTGATTGGCTGATTAGATATTTGCAATAATGAGCAAGTTAACAGATGTAACCCCCTTCCTCTCCTACTTCCCTCCTCTCAATTCGCTTCTTCAATGCTCCAACCTTTCTTCAACCTCCCTCTTCTCCTCACCTTCGTGTACTCCTCTAACCCCCCCCCCCTTACATTAGGTGTGGTATGCGAACATTCTACAATTGCCGCTCTGAGAAAGAAAAAACTCATTTTAACTTAAAGTCATTACTCTGAACTCTCCTCCTCCTGCTCGTCCTCTTCCTCCGCCGCCTCCTCCTGTTACTCCCCCTCTTCTTTCTCCTTTCCCTCTTCTTCGTCGTCCTTCTCCTCTTCCTTCCTTCTTTCACATCCTGCTCTTCCTGTGCCTCCTACGTTTCCTCTTCCTCCTCCCCTCCTCCTAGCTCTTCTTCTCTCATCATGTCCTCCTCTTCACAACATAACCACTCCACCTTCCTCCTCAAGCTCCTTAAAAATCTGCTTGTAATGTCTGCATTTTACCTGCAGACGTAGTTAATTAGCTCATCAGGTAAGCCTCTTTGCAATTATCTGCTGCAACACTCATGCAACTCCCTCACTGTTGCAACACCTTCGCTGTTGTAAAACACTGCTACAACACCCTCGCCGATGCAACACACTGCTACAACACCCTTATTGCTGCAAGTCCCTCACTACTGCAACACACTACCACAACAAACTACCACAACACCCTCACTGCTGCAATACACTGCTACAACACCCTTATTGCTGCAAGTCTATCACTGCTGCAACACACTACCACAACACTCAACACACTGCTACAACATCCTCATTGCTTGAACACCCTCACTGCTGCAACACACTGTTACAACACCCTCACTGCTGCAACACACTGCCACAACACTCTCACTGCTGCAACACACTGCCACAACACCCCCACTGCTGCAACACACTGCCAGAACACCCTCACTGCTGCAACACACTTCCACAACACCCTCGCTGCTGCAACACACTGCCACAACACCCCCACTGCTGCAACACACTGCCACAATACCCTCACCTTAATGATACTACTTCAGTCGATACGTCAACCTAACAGCCTAAGGAATTAACGCCTGAAGGTTAGCAATCAGGTGGTAACCAGGTGGTAACCAGGTGGTTACACAGTTGTAAATTACAACTATGTAAAAGAAACAGACGCATCAGCAGCACTTAACCTCTTGGAGGTTCTATATTACACTACTGACAAGATGATGAATAACATACTTTCATTAATACTTATACTAGACGAATAACACACGTTCATTGTAACTATTATTACTACTACTGGATGAATAACACCTTCATTGTAACTACTACTACTACTGGATGAATAAAACACGTTCATTGTAACTACTACTGCTACTGGATGAATAACACACGTTCACTGCAACTACCACTACTACTGGATGATAAGACACGTTCATTGTAACAACTACTACTACTGGATGAATAAGATACGTTCATTGTAACTACTACTAGATGAATATGATACATTATAACTTCTACTACTGTCTCCTGTGTCACTTTCGCCAGTATTTTAATTAAGAAGCCTGCTGTGCAGGAGAAACGTTTCAGCAATATACCCACAGGTTCCACACGTGGCTTACTGCTCTTCTTAGATGTCGCTTATGCTTGGGTATCCACCTAAGCCAAGCTTGTTGTGCTGATCTTATTATGTTGGTCCTCCCCCCCAACCTTGTGGAGTTGATCTTACTATGTTGGACCTCCTCCCAAGCTTGTTGTACTGATCTTACTATGTTGGTCCTCCCCCCAAGCTTGTTGTGCTGGTCTTACTATGTTGGCCCTCCCCCCCAAGCTTGTTATAGTGACCTTACTATGTTGGCCTTCCCCTCCCAGCTTGTTGTGCTGAGGTTACTATGATGGCCCTCCCCCTAAGTTTGTTGTGCTGATCCTACTATGTTGGTCCTCTCCCCCAAGCTTGTTGTGCTGATCATACTATGTTGGCCCTCCCCCCAAGCTTGTTGTGCTGATCTTACTATGTTGGCCCTCCGCCCAAGCTTATTATGGTGATCTTACTATGTTGGCCTTCCAGTCCCAGCTTGCTGTGCTGATGTTACTATGATGGCCCTCCCCCAAGTTTGTTGTGCTGATCTTACTATGTTGGTCCTCCCCCCCAAGTTTGTTGAGCTGATCTTACTATGTTGGTCCTCCCCCCCAAGCTTGCTGTGCTGATCTTACTATGTTCGTCCTCCTCCCAAGCTTGTTGTGCTGATTTTACTATAGTGGTCCTCCCCCCAAGCTTGTTGTGCTGATCTTACGATCTTAGCCCTCCCCCAAGCTTGTTGTGCTGATCTTACTATGTTGGCCCTCCCCGCAAGGTTGTTGTGCTGATCTTACTATGTTGGACCTCCCCCAAGCTTGTTGTGCTGATCTATGTTGGTCCTCCACCCAAGCTTGTTGTGCTGATCTTACTATGTTGGCCCTCCCCAAGCTTGTTGTGCTGATCTTACTATGTTGGTCCTCCCCCCAAGCTTGCTGTGCTGATCTTACTATGTTCGCCCTCCCCAAGCTTGTTATGGTGATCTTACTATGTTGGCCCTCCCCTCCCAGCTTGTTGTGCTGATCTTACTATGTTGGCCCTCCCCCAAGTTTATTGTGCTGATCTTACTATGTTGGTCCTCCCCCCAAGCTTGTTGTGCTGATCTTACTATGTTGGCCCTCCCCCCAAGCTTGTTACGGTGATCTTACTATGTTGGCCCTCCCCTCCAAGCTTGTTGTGCTGATCTTACTATGTTGGTCCTCCCCCAAGCTTGTTGTACTGATCTTACTATGTTGACCCTCCCCCAAGCTTGTTGTGCCGATCTTACTATGTTGGTCCTCCCCAAAGCTTGTTGTGCTGATCTTACTATGTTGGTCCTTCCCCAAGCTTGTTATGGTGATCTTACTATGTTGGCCCTCCCCTCCCAGCTTGTTGTGCTGATCTTACTATGTTGGCCCTCCCCTCCCAGCTTCTTGTGCTGATCTTACTATGTTGGCCCTCCCCCCAAGTTTGTTGTGTTGATCTTACTATGTTGGTCCTCCCCTAAGCTTGTTGTGCTGATCTTAATATGCTGCCCCTCCCCCTAAGCTTGTTATGGTGATCTTACTATGTTGGCCCTCCCGTCCCAGCTTGTTGTGCCGATCTTACTATGTTGGTCCTCCCCCAAGCTTGTTGTCATGATCTAACTATGTTGGCCCTCCCCACCAAGCTTGTTGTGATGATCTTACTATGTTGTCATTCCCCCAAAGCTTCTTGTGTTGATCTTACTATGTTGGTCCTCCCCCCAAGCTTGTTGTGCTGATCTTACTATGTTGGCCCTCCACCCAAGCTTGTTACGGTGATCTTACTATGTTGGCCCTCCCCTCCAAGCTTGTTGTACTGATCTTACTATGATGGTCCTCCCCCAAGCTTGTTGTGCTGATCTTACTATGTTGGTCCTCCCCCCAAGCTTGTTGTGCTGATCTTACTATGTTGACCCTCCCCCAAGCTTGTTGTGCTGATCTTACTATGTTGGTGCTCCCCAAAAGCTTGTTGTGCTGATCTTACTATGTTGGTCCTCCCCCCAAGATTGTTGTGCTGATCTTACTATGTTGGTCCTCCCCCAAGCTTGTTGTGCTGATCTTACTATGTTGACACTCCCCCAAGTTTGTTGTGCCGATCTTACTATGTTGGTCCTCCCCAAAGCTTGTTGTGCTGATCTTACTATGTTGGTCCTTCCCCAAGCTTGTTATGGTGATCTTACTATGTTGGCCCTCCCCTCCCAGCTTGTTGTGCTGATCTTACTATGTTGGCCCTCCCCTCCCAGCTTCTTCTGCTGATCTTACTATGTTGGCCCTCCCCCAAGTTTGTTGTGCTGATCTTACTATGTTGGTCCTCCCCTAAGCTTGTTGTGCTGATCTTAATATGCTGGCCCTCCCCCTAAGCTTGTTATGGTGATCTTACTATGTTGGCCCTCCCCTCCCAGCTTGTTGTGCCGATCTTACTATGTTGGTCCTCCCCCAAGCTTGTTGTCATGATCTAACTATGTTGGCCCTCCCCCCCAAGCTTGTTGTGATGATCTTACTATGTTGTCATTCCCCCAAAGCTTCTTGTGTTGATCTTACTATGTTGGTCCTCCCCCCAAGCTTGTTGTGCTGATCTTACTATGTTGGCCCTTCACCCAAGCTTGTTACGGTGATCTTACTATGTTGGCCCTCCCCTCATGCTTGTTGTACTGATCTTACTATGATGGTCCTCCCCCAAGCTTGTTGTGCTGATCTTACTATGTTGGTCCTCCCCCCAAGCTTCTTGTGCTGATCTTACTATGTTGACCCTCCCCCAAGCTTGTTGTGCTGATCTTACTATGTTGGTGCTCCCCAAAAGCTTGTTGTGCTGATCTTACTATGTTGGTCCACCCCCAAGCTTGTTATGGTGATCTTACTATGTTGGCCCTCCCCTCCCAGCTTGTTGTGCTGATCTTACTATGTTGGCCCTCCCCCCAAGTTTGTTGTGCTCGTCTTCCTATGTTTGTCCTCCCCCCAAGCTTGTTGTGCTGATCTTACTAGGTTGGTCCAACCCCCAAGCTTGTTGTGCTGATCTTACTAGGTTGGTCCAACCCCCAAGCTTGTTGCGCTAATCTTACTATGTTGGCCCTCCCCCCAAGCTTGTTGTGCTGATCTTACTATGTTGGCCCTCCCCCCAAGTTTGTTGTGCTGATCTTACTATGTTCGCCCTCCCCAAGTTTGTTCTGCTGATCTTACTATGTTGGCCCTCCCCTCCCAGGTTGTTCTGCTGATCTTACTATGTTGGCCCTCCCCCCCAAGTTTGTTGTGCTGATCTTACTATGTTGGTCCTCCACCAAGCTTGTTGTGCTGATCTTAATATATTGGCCCTCCCCCTAAGCTTGTTATTGTAATCTTACTATGTTGGCCCTCCCCTCCCAGCTTGTTGTGCCGATCTTACTATGTTGGTCCTCCCCCAAGCTTGTTGTCATGATCTTACTATGTTGGTCCTCCCCCCAAGCTTGTTGTGATGATCTTACTATGTTGGCATTCCCCCAAGCTTGTTGTGTTGATCTTACTATGTTGGTCCTACCCCCAAGCTTGTTGTGCTGATCTTACTATGTTGGCCCTTCCCCAAGCTTGTTATGGTGATCTTATTATGTTGGCCCTCCTCTCCCAGCTTCTTGTGCTGATCTTACTATGTTGACCCTCCAACCAAGTTTATTGTGCTGATCTTACTATGTTGGTCCTCCCACCAAGCTTGTTGTGCTGATCTTACAATGTCGGCCCTCCCCTCCCAGCTTGTTGTGCTGATCTTACTATGTTGGCCCTCCCCCCACGTTTGTGCTGATCTTTCTATGTTGGTCCTCCCCAAGCTTGTTGTGCTGATCTTACTATGTTGGCCCTCCCCGCAAGCTTGTTATGCTGATCTTACTATGTTGGCCCTCCCCCAAGCTTGTTGTGCTTATATTACTATGTTGGTCCTCCCCCCAAGCTTGTTGTGCTGATCTTACCATGTTGGTCCTCCCCCAAGCTTGTTGTGCTGATCTTACTATGTTGGCCCTCCCCCAAGCTTGTTATGGTCATCTTACTATGTTGACCCTCCCCTCCCAGCTTGTTGTGCTGACCTTACTATGTTGGCCCTCCCCCCCAAGTTTGTTGTGCTGATCTTACTATGTTGGTCCATCACCCAAGCTTGTTTTGCTGATCTTACTATGTTGGTCCTCCCCCAAGCTTGTTGTGCTGATCTTACTATGTTGGCCCTCCCCAAGTTTGTTCTGCTGATCTTACTATGTTGGCCCTCCTCTCCCAGCTTGTTGTGCTGATCTTACTATGTTGGTCCTCCCCTAAGCTTGTTGTGCTGATCTTAGTATGTTGGTCCTCCCCACCTAAGCTTGTTGTGATGATCTTACTATGTTGGTCGTCTCCCCAACCTTGTTGTGCTGATCTTACTATGTTGGCCCTCCCAAAGCTTGTTATGGCGATCGTACTATGTTGGCCCTCCCCTCCCAGCTTGTAATGCTGATCTTACTATGTTGGCCGTCCCCCAAGTTTATTGTGCTGATCTTACTATGTTGGCCCTCCCCCAAGCTTGTTATGGTCATCTTACTATGTTGACCCTCCCCTCCCAGCTTGTTGTGCTGACCTTACTATGTTGGCCCTCCCCGCAAGATTGTTGTGCTGATCTTACTATGTTGGCCCATCAACCACGCTTGTTTTGCTGATCTTACTATGTTGGTCCTCCCCCCAAGCTTGTTGTGCTTATCTTACTATTGTGGCCCTCCCCCAAGTTTGTTCTGCTGATCTTACTATGTTGGCCCTCCCCTCCCAGCTTGTTGTGGTGATCTTACTATGTTGGTCGTCCCCTAAGCTTGTTGTGCTGATCTTAATATATTGGCCCTCCCCCTAAGCTTGTTGTGGAGATCTTACTATGTTGGCCCTCCCCTCATAGCTTGTTGTGCCGATCTTACTATGTTGGTCCTTCCCCAAGCTTGTTGTCATGATCTTACTATGTTCGCCCTCCCCCCCAAGCTTGTTGTGATGATCTTACTATGTTGGCATTCCCCCAAAGCTTGTTGTGTTGATCTTACTATGTTGGTCCTCCCACCAAGCATGTTGTGATGATTTTACTATGTTGGCCCTCCACCCAAGCTTGTTACCGTAATCTTACTATGTTGGCCCTCCCATCCAAGCTTGTTGTACTGATCTTACTATGATGGTCCTCCCCCAAGCTTGTTGTGCTGATCTTACTATGTTGGTCCTCCCCCAAGCTTGTTGTGCTGATCTTACTATGCTGACCCTCCCCAAGCTTGTTGTGCTGATCTTACTATGTCGGTCCTCCCCAAAGCTTGTTGTGCTGATCTTACTATGTTGGTTCTCCCCCAAGCTTGTTATGGTGATCTTACTATGTTGGCCCTCCCCTCCCAGCTTGTTGTGCTGATCTTACTATGCTGGCCCTCCCCCAAGTTTGTTGTGCTGATCTTCCTATGTTGGTCCTCCCCCCAAGCTTGTTGTGCTCATCTTACTACGTTGGTCCTCCCACAAGCTTGTTGTGTTGATCTTACTATGTTGGCCCTCCCCCAAGCTTGTTGTGCTGATCTTACTATGTTGGCCCTCCCCCAAGCTTGTTGTGCTGATCTTACTATGTTGGTCCTCCCCCCAAGCTTGTTGTGCTGATCTTACTAGGTTGGTCCTACCCTCAAGCTTGTTGCGCTAATCTTACTATGTTGGCCCTCCCCCCAAGCTTATGGTGCTGATCTTACTATGTTGGCCCTCCCCCCAGTTTGTTGTGCTGATCTTACTATGTTGGCCCTCCCCCAAGTTTGTTGTGATGATCTTACTATGTTGGCCCTCCCCCAAGTTTGTTGTGATGATCTTACTATGTTGGCCCTCCCCTCCCAGGTTGTTGTGCTGATCTTACTATGTTGGCCCTCCCCCCAAGTTTGTTGTGCTGATCTTACTATGATGGTGATCCCCCAAGCTTGTTGAGCTGATCTTAATATGTTGGCCCTCCCCCTAAGCTTGTTATGGTGATCTTACTATGTTGGCCCTCCCCTCCCAGCTTGTTGTGCCGATCTTACTATGTTGGTTCTCCCCCAAGCTTGTTGTCATGGTCTTACTATGTTGGCGCTCCCCCCAAGCTTGTTGTGATGATCTTACTATGTTAGCATTCCCCCAAAGCTTGTTGTGTTGATCTTACTATGTTGGTCCTCCCCCCAAGCTTGTTGTGCTGATTTTACTATGTTGGCCCTCCCCCTAAGCTTGTTATGGTGATCTTACTATGTTGGCCCTCCCCTCCCAGCTTGTTGTGCCGATCTTACTATGTTGGTTCTCCCCCAAGCTTGTTGTCATGATCTTACTATGTTGGCCCTCCCCCCAAGCTTGTTGTGATGATCTTACTATGTTAGCATTCCCCCAAAGCTTGTTGTGTTGATCTTACTATGTTGGTCCTCCCCCCAAGCTTGTTGTGCTGATCTTAATATGTTGGCCCTCCCCCCAAGTTTGTGCTGATCTTACTATGTTGGTCCTCCTCCAAAGCTTCTTGTGCTGATCTTACTATGTTGGCCCTCCCCCCAAGCTTTTTCTGCTGATCTTACTATGTTTGTCCTCCCCTCAAGCTTGTTGTGCTGATCTTTCCATGTTGGTCCTCCCCCAAGCTTGTTGTGCTGATCTTACTATGTTGGTCCTCCCCCGAGCTTGTTGTGCTGATCTTACCATGTTGGTCCTCCCCCAAGCTTGTTTTGCTGATCTTACTATGTTGGTCCTCCCCCAAGCTTGTTGTGCTGATCTTACTATGTTGACCCTCCCCCAAGCTTGTTGTGCTGATCTTACTATGTTAGCCCTCCCCCAAGTCTGTTGTGCTGATCTTAATATGTTGGCCCTCCCCCAAGCTTGTTGTGCTGATCTTACTATGTTGGCCCTCCCCCAAAGCTTGTTATGGTGATCTTACTATGTTGGCCCTCCCCTCCCAGCTTGTTGTGCTGATCTTATTATGTTGGCCCTCCCCCAAGGTTGTTGTGTAGATCTTACTATGTTGGTCCTCCCCCCAAGCTTGCTGTGCTGATCTTACTATGTTGGTCCTCTCCCCAAGCTTGTTGTGCTGATTTTACTATGTTGGCCCTCCACCAAGCTTCTTATGGTGATCTTACTATGTTGCCCCTCCCCCCAAGCTTGTTGTGCTGGTCTTACTACGTTGGCCCTCCTCCCAAATTTGTTGTGCTGATCTTACTATGTTGGCCCTCCACCCAAGCTTGTTGTGCTGATCTTACTATGTTGGTCCTCCCCCCAAACTTGTTGTGCTGATCTTTCCATGTTGGTCCTCCCCCAAGCTTGTTGTGCTGATCTTACTATGTTGGTCCTCCCCCGAGCTTGTTGTGCTGATCTTACCATGTTGGTCCTCCCCCAAGCTTGTTTTGCTGATCTTACTATGTTGGTCCTCCCCCAAGCTTGTTGTGCTGATCTTACTATGTTGACCCTCCCCCAAGCTTGTTGTGCTGATCTTACTATGTTAGCCCTCCCCCAAGTCTGTTGTGCTGATCTTAATATGTTGGCCCTCCCCCCAAGCTTGTTGTGCTGATCTTACTATGTTGGCCCTCCCCCAAAGCTTGTTATGGTGATCTTACTATGTTGGCCCTCCCCTCCCAGCTTGTTGTGCTGATCTTATTATGTTGGCCCTCCCCCAAGGTTGTTGTGTAGATCTTACTATGTTGGTCCTCCCCCCAAGCTTGCTGTGCTGATCTTACTATGTTGGTCCTCTCCCCAAGCTTGTTGTGCTGATTTTACTATGTTGGCCCTCCACCAAGCTTCTTATGGTGATCTTACTATGTTGGCCCTCCCCCCAAGCTTGTTGTGCTGATCTTACTACGTTGGCCCTCCTCCCAAATTTGTTGTGCTGATCTTACTATGTTGGCCCTCCACCCAAGCTTGTTGTGCTGATCTTACTATGTTGGTCCTCCCCCCAAGCTTGCTGTGCTGATCTTACTATGTTGGTCCTCTCCCCAAGCGTGTTGTGCTGATCTTACTATGTTGGCCCTCCCCCAAGCTTCTTATGATGATCTTACTATGATGGCCCTCCCCTCCCAGCTTGTTGTGCTGATCTTACTATGTTGGCCCTCCCCTAAAGCTTGTTATGGTGAGCTTACTATGTTGGCCCTCCCCTCCCAGCTTGATGTGCTGATCTTATTATGTTGGCCCTCCCCCCAAGGTTGTTGTGCAGATCTTATTAGGTTGGTCCTCCCCCCAAGCTTGTTGTGCTGATCTTACTATGTTGGTCCTCCCTCCAAGTTTGCTGTGCTGATCTTACTATGTTGGTCCTCTCCCGAAGCTTGTTGTGCTGATCTTACTATGTTGGCCCTCCCCCAAGCTTCTTATGGTGATCTTACTATGTTGGCCCTCCCCTCCCAGCTTGTTGTGCTGATCTTACTATGGTGGCCCTCCCCCAAGTTTGTTGTGCTGATCTTCCTATATTGGTCCTCCCCCAAGCTTGTTGTGCTGATCTTACTACGTTGGCCCTCCCCCAAGCTTGTTATGGTGATCTTACTATACTGACCCTCCCCTCCCAGCTTGTTGTGCTGATATTACTATGTTGGCCCTCCCCCAAGTTTGTTGTGCTGATCTTACTATGTTGGTCCTCCCCCCAAGCTTGTTGTGCTGATCTTGCAATGTTGGTCCTCCCCCCAAGCTTGTTGTGCTGATCTTACGATCTTAGCCCTCCCCCAAGCTTGTTATGGTGATCTTACTATGTTCGCCCTCCCCTCCCAGCTTGTTGTGCTGATCTTACTATGTTGGCCCTCCCCCCAATTTTGTTGTGCTGATCTTACTATGTTGGTCCTCCCCAAGATTGTTGTGCTGATCTTACTATGTTGGCCCTCACCCAAGCTTGTTGTGCTGATCTTAATATGTTGGTCCTCCCCCAAGCTTGTTGTGCTGATCTTACTATGTTGGTCCTCCCCCAAGCTTGTTGTGCTGATCTTACTATGTTGGTCCTCCCACAAGCTTGTTGTGCTGATCTTACTATGTTGGCCCTCCCCAAGTTTATTGTGCTGATCTTACTATGTTGGCCCTCCCCTCCCAGATTGTTGTGCTGATCTTACTATGTTGGCACTTCCCCCCAAGTTTGTGCTTATCTTACTATGTTGGTCCTCCCCCAAGCTTATTGTGCTGATCTTACTATGTTTGTCCTCCCCCAAGCTTGTTGTGCTGATCTTACTATGTTGGTCCTCCCCCAAGCTTGTTGTGCTGATCTTACTATGTTGGTCCTCCCACAGGCTTGTTGTGCTGATCTTACTATGTTGGCCCTCCCCAAGTTTATTGTGCTGATCTTACTATGTTGGCCCTCCCCTCCCAGCTTGTTGTGCTGATCTTACTATGTTGGCACTTCCCCCCAAGTTTGTGCTTATCTTACTATGTTGGTCCTCCCCCAAGCTTATTGTGCTGATCTTACTATGTTTGTCCTCCCCCAAGCTTGTTGTGCTGATCTTACTATGTTGGCCCTCCCCTCAAGCTTGTTGTGCTGATCTTACTATGTTGGCCCTAACCTCCCAGCATGCGCTGATCTTACTATGTTGGCCCTCCCCCAAGTTTGTTGTGCTGATCTTACTATGTTGGTCCTCCCCCAAGCTTGCTGTGCTGATCTTACTATGTTGGCCCTCCCCCCTAGCTTGTTGTGCTCATCTTACTATGTTGGTCCTCCCCCCAAGCTTGTGCTGATCTTACTATGTTGGACCTCCCCCAAGCTTATTATGGTGATCTTACTATATTGGCCCTCCCCTCCCAGCTTGTTGTGCTGATCTTACTATGTTCGCCCTCCCCCAAGTTTATTGTGTTGATCTTACTATGTTGGCCCTCCCCCCAAGCTTGTTGTGCTGATCTTACTATGTTGGTCCTCCCCAAGATTGTTGTGCTGATCTTATTATGTTTGCCCTCACCCAAGCTTGTTGTGCTGATCTTACTATGTTGGTCCTCCCCCCAAGCTTGTTGTGCTAATCTTACTATGTTGGCCCTCCCCCAAGCTTGTTGTGCTGATCTTACTATGTTGGTCCTCCCCCAAGCTTGTTGTGCTGATCTTACTATGTTGGTCCTCCCCCCAAGCTTGTTGTGCTGATCCTGCTATGTTGGCCCTCCCCCAAGCTTGTTGTGCTGATCTTACTATGTTGGCCCTCCCCCAAGTTTGTTGTGCTGTTCTTACTATGTTGGCCCTCCCCCCAAGCTTGTTGTGCTGATCTATGTTGGCCCTCCCCAAGCTTGTTGTGCTGAACTTACTATGTCGGCCCTCCCCCAAGCTTATGCTGATCTTACTATGTTGGCCCTCCCCCTAAGCTTGTGCTGAGCTTACTATGTTGGCCCTCCCCCAAGTTTGTGCTGATCTTACTATGTTGATCCTCCCCAAGCTTGTGCTGTTCTTACTACGTTTGCCCTCCCCCAAGCTGGTTGTGCTGATCTTACTATGTTGGTTCTCCCCCCAAGCTTGTTGTGCTGATCTTACTATGTTGGCCCTCCTCCCAAGCTTGTTATGGTGATCTTACTATACTGACCCTCCCCTCCCAGCTTGTTGTGCTAATCTTACTATGTTGGCCCTCCCCCAAGTTTGTTGTGCTGATCTTACTATGTTGGTCCTCCCCGCAAGCTTGTTGTGCTGATCTTGCAATGTTGGTCCTCCCCCCAAGCTTGTTGTGCTGATCTTACTATGTTGGCCCTCCCCCAAGCTTGTTGTGCTGATCTTACTATGTTGGCCCTCCCCCAAGCTTGCTATGGTGATCTTACTATGTTGGCCCTCCCCTCCCAGCTTGTTGTGCTGATCTTACTATGTTGATCCTCCCCCAAGTTTGTTGTGCTGATCTTACTATGTTGGTCCTCCACCCAAGCTTATTGTGCTGATCTTACTATGTTGTCCCTCCGCCCAAGCTTGTTGTGCTGGTCTTACTATGTTGGTCCTCCCCAAGATTGTTGTGCTGATCTTACTATGTTGGCCCTCACCCAAGCTTGTTGTGCTGATCTTACTATGTTGGTTCTTCCACAAGATTGTTGTGCTGATCTTACTATGTTGGCCCTCACCCAAGCTTGTTGTGCTGATTTTACTATGTTGGTCCTCCCCCAAGCTTGTGCTGATCTTACTATGTTGGTCCTCCACCCAAGCTTATTGTGCTGATCTTACTATGTTGGTCCTCCACCCAAGCTTGTTGTGCTGGTCTTACTATGTTGGTCCTCCCCCAAGCTTGTTGTGCTGATCTTACTATGTTGGCCCTCCCCCAAGTTTGTTGTGCTGATCTTACTATATTGGCCCTCCCCCCCAAGCTTGTTGTGCTGATCTATGTTGGCCCTCCCCAAGCTTGTGCTGATCTTACTATGTTGGCCCTCCCCCCAAGCTTGTGCTGAGCTTACTATGTTGGCCCTCCCCCCAAGCTTGATGTGCTGATCTTACTATGTTGGCCCTCCCCCCAAGCTTGTTGTGCTGATCTTACTATGTTGGCCCTCCCCCAAGCTTGTTTTGCTGATCTTACTATGTTGGCCCTCCCCCCAAGCTTGTTATGCTGATCTTACTATGTTGGTCCTCCCCCCAAGCTTGTTATGCTGATCTTACCATGTTGGCCCTCCCCCCCAAGCTTGCTGTGCTGATCTTACTATGGTCGCCCTTTCCCCCAAGCTTGTTGTGTTGATCTTGAAGAATTGAGACACTTATGCAACATACGGGAATCTTTATTGAAGAAACGTTTCGCCACACAGTGGCTTCATAAGTTTTATACAAAGCAGGAAGGTATAAGGAGAGGAGGAGTTTGAGGTAATCAGTCCCTCAGCCTGGAATCGATGTGTTCAGTCCATCAATCTTGTAAAAAGTACAGCTTAGGGCCGTAGCAGTGGCCTATATACTGTAGTCAGGTGAGGCGAAGCAGGAGGCGAGGTCATAGTGGAACCATCCACTAGTCTAAGTAGGTGTTCGTCCAAAGATTGGACAAGTACGAAGAATCCTTTGTATCAAGATCCCATGATGATGCAGTGTCTGACAGATGTGATGAATGGTTTTCATCACATTTACTGATCTTACTATGTTGACCCTCCCCCCCCCCCACAAGCTTGGTGCGCTGATCTTACTATGTTGGCCCTCCCCCCAACCTTGCTGTGCTGATTTTTCTATGCTGGCTCTTCGCTTCCCTCTACCCTCCAAATAATATAACGTTTATATGAAACGTTAATGTTATTTTAGATTTTGCCGCCGAAGCGGCTAGCTTATTGCGCACCTTATTTTTAGCCTGTGTACGGTAGCACAAAAGCATATGGATATACAACTGGCCTAGGAACGATGTTCCAAAAAGTGTTTTAATAGGAATACATTTGGATTTATTCTGCTGCTAGCAAAATTATAATATTTACAAAATGTAAAGTCGTGACTAAATTATGTGTATTATGTAACCATGTGAAACGTCAGAGGCTTCAACCACCTTCCGTGGATAGAACCTCCGATCTTCCTGACGGGAAGCTAGAGTGTGATTTTCCGACCATGCCAGGTTTTTAGACTTAGATTTTGCCACTGCAGCGGCTAGTTCATTGTGCCCCCCCCACATCCATCCTCAGGACGCTAGCGCAAGAGCATATGCATACACAAAAGGCTTAGAAGGTAGGCCACAAAAGTTTGCCAAAAAAGAGAAAATATGTCTCCCTAGCACTAGGCCACAAAAGTTTGCCAAAAAAGAGAAAATATGTCTCCCTAGCACTAGGCCACAAAAGTTTGCCAAAAAAACAGAAAATATGTCTCACTAGCACTAGGCCACAAAAGTTTGCCAAAAAAGAGAAAATATGTCTCCCTAGCACTAGGCCACAAAAGTTTGCCAAAAAAACAGAAAATATGTCTCACTAGCACTAGGCCACAAAAGTTTGCCAAAAAAGAGAAAATATGTCTCCCTAGCACTAGGCCACAAAAGTTTGCCAAAAAAACAGAAAATATGTCTCACTAGCACTAGGCCACAAAAGTTTGCCAAAAAAGAGAAAATATGTCTCCCTAGCACGGGGCTTAATACGACCAGCTCCATGGAGCTCTTGATAGTTGGGGCGAGACCTTCCACTGGCTTGCGCCCCGATCTCGCATCCCTCATTTACTTTTACGTCTCTCCATACCACTTTACATATGGTTTAATACGTGGGGCGCAGTAGTGAGTTGACTAAGTTGGTTCGATACGCTGGGTTCAGCAGGGAGTTGACTAGTTTGTGGTTCGATACGCTGGGTGCAGCAGAGAGTTGACTAGCTTGTGGTTCGATATGCTGGGTGCAGCAGAGAGTTGACTATCATGTGGTTCAATACGCTGGGTGAAGTAGTGAGTTGACTAGCTTGTGGTTCGATTTGTTGGGTGAATTAGTGAGTTGACTAGCTTGTTGTTCGATACGCTGGGTGCCACAGAGAGTTGACCAGCTTGTGGTTGGGTACGCTGAGTGAAGTAGTGAGTTGACTAGGTCGTGGTTGGATAAGCTGAGTGAAGTAGTGAGTTGACCAGCTTGTGGGTGGGTACGCTGAGTGTAGTAGTGAGTTGACTAGGCTGTGGTTGGATACGCTGAGTGAAGTAGTGAGTTGACCAGCTGAGTGTAGTAGTTAGTTGACTAGGTAGTGGTTGGATACGCTGAGTGAAGTAGTAAGTTGACCAGCTTATGGTTGGGTACGCTGAGTGTAGTAGTGAGTTGACTAGGTTGTGGTTGGATACGCTGAGTGAAGTAGTGAGTTGACCAGCTTATGGTTGGGTACACTGAGTGTAATAGTGAGTTGACTAGGTCGTGGTTGGATACGCTGAGTGAAGCAGCGAGTTGACTAGCTCGTGGTTCGATACGCTGGCTACAAGACTGTGTTGACCAGCTAGTATTTTGCAGTGGTGTTAACACATTTTGTTTTAAACACGACTGCAGGAATAACAGAATTTGAAATACATGCTGCATCCTGTACGAAGTGTCCTAATTACCCACACTGTTTGGTACGATCCAAAAGCTGAGCGAGATGGGTAGAAAGCAAAGGCTAAAATATTAGAGTAAGTACCCGGATGTGCATGCTGGAACTCAGCGGTATTCCTGATGTCCTCACTGCGTGCGATTTTCATTGTTAAAGTAAGTTAGACAAATCCTGGAGTGGGAAATGTTTTAAAGCACACCTGCAGTCTCCCTCAAAGTCTTTACAACCCAAATACAGGAAACATATTCACCATCATTTATTTAATAGCTGTCTTACCAGAAGTTGAGAGATATCACAATTCAAATGATCCTTCAGAGTCCAGACACTGTACTCCTCATCTCCAAGACTCTAGTCTAGCTGCCCAGACAACTTTTGTTCCGAGTAGGGAAATTAGATCTAACAAAAATGATCCCAAATGGATGAGCAATAGATTAAAACACCTCAGTGGTCAAAAGAGAGGCATATATAGGCGTATCAAAAGAGGGGATGGGCAGTTAAGAAATCAATATATTCAATTAAAGAGAGAAATAAAAAAAGGAATAAGAAAAGCAAAAAGGGATTATGAGGCTAAGGTCGCAAGGGATTCAAAGACTAACCCAAAAGGGTTCTTTCAGGTATACAGAAGTAAGATTAGGGACAAGATTGGCCCACTTAAGAGTAACTCTGGTCAGATCACTGACAGTGATAAGGATATGTGTGAAATTCGAAATACCTACTTCCTCTCAGTTTTCACCCAGGAAAATACTAGCGATATTCCTGAAATAATAGATTACGTAGAACAGGATGATAATAAACTATGTACGATTGCGGTAACTAGTGACATGGTCCTCAGACAAATAGAGAAACTAAAACCCAACAAATCCCCAGGTCATGATGAACTGTTTACAAGTGTGTTAAAGGAATGTAAAGAGGAACTTAACATACCTTTGGCTAATCTTTTTAACATATCACTACAAACTGGCATAGTGCCTGATAAGTGGAAAATGGCAAATGTAATACCTATTTACAAGGCAGGTGACAGGTCCTTGGCTTCGAACTATAGACCAATAAGCCTTACCTCCATAGTGGGAAAATTTATGGAATCAATAATTGCCGAAGCAATTCGTAGCCATCTTGACAGGCACAGATTGATTATGATTCTCATCACGGTTTTACAAAGGGGCGTTCCTGTCTTACTAATTTACTAACTTTTTTCACTAAGGTTTTTGAGGAGGTAGATCATGGTAATGAATATGATACTGTGTATATGGACTTCAGTAAGGCTTTCGTTCCACACCAGAGGCTATTGAGGAAACTTAGGGCACACGGAATAGGAGGAGAAATTTTTTCCTGGGTAGAGGCATGGCTGACAAATAGACAGCAGTGAGTTTGCATAAATGGGGAGAAATCAGAATGGGGGCACGTCACAAGCGGTGTTCCTCAGGGGTCAGTGTTGGGCCCGTTGTTGTTCACAATTTACATAAACGACAAAGATGAGGGAATAAATAGCGACATAAGCAAATTTGCTGATGACACCAAAATAGGCCGTCCAATTCATTCTAATGAGGACATTAGAGCACTCCAGGATGATTTGAATAGACTGACGCAATGGTCGGAGAAGTGGCAGATGTAGTTTAATATTGACAAATGCAAAGTTCTAAATGTTGGACAGTTAAATAACCATGCCACATATAAACTAAATAATGTAGATCTTAATACTACCGATTGCGAAAAGGATTTAGGAGTTCTGGTTAGCAGTAATCTAAAACCAAGACAACAGTGCATTAGTGTTCGCAATAAAGCTAACAGAATTCTTGGCTTCATATCTAAAAGTATAAATAAAAGAAGTCCTCAGGTTGTTCTTCAACTCTATATATCCTTGGTTAGGCCTCATTTACACTATGCTGCTCAGTTCTGGTCACCGTATTACAGAAAAGATATAAATGCTCTGGAAAACGTACAAAGGAGGATGACAAAGATGATCCCATGTATCAGAAATCTTCCCTATGAGGATAGACTGAGGGCCCTGAATCTGCACTCTCTCGAAAGGCGTAGAATTAGGGGGGATATGATCGAGGTGTATAAATGGAAAACAGGAATAAATAGAGGGGATGTAAATAGAGTGCTGAAAATTTCCAGCCAAGACAGGACTCGCAGCAATGGTTTCAAGTTGGAAAAATTCAGATTCAGGAAGGATATAGGAAAGCACTGGTTTGGTAATAGAGTTGTGGATGAGTGGAACAAGCTCCCGAGTACAGTTATTGAGGCTAAAACGTTGTGTAGTTTTAAAAATAGGTTAGATAAATACATGAGTGGGTGTGGGTGGGTGTGAGTTGGACCTGACTAGCTTGTGCTGCTGGGTCTGGTACAGTGCTCCATCCTTGAGTGGGGATGACCAGACTGGGTGGGTCATTGGGATAATCCGGGGGGGGGGGGGTCATTGGTCTAATCCGGGGGGGACATGGATCTGCTCCCCATGGGTCAGTAGGCCTGGTGCAGTGTTCCTTCTTTCTTATGTTCTTATGGGTGGGTGTGAGTGGGTGTAAAATGGACCTGACTAGCTACTAGGTCGGACGCAGTGCTAATCCCTTAAGTGATGTATCTGACCTCACTAGGTCAAGGCATTGGCTTAAGCCGGTGGGGAGTATTGGAGCTGCCTCACAAAGACCAGTAGACCTGTTGCAGTGTTCCTTATTTCTTGTGATCTTATGTTCTTATGAGGGCAAATATTCTATTAGTGGGATGGATCTGTGAAAGACCTGCCTAGTATGGGCCAACAGGCCTGCTGCAGTGTTTCTCCTTTATGTTCTTATGTAACCGGTTTTCCCTGAATCCCTTTATGTTACCCTGCTCACACTCCAATAGCATGTCCATTAAGAACCACCTGTCTCCACTATGATCTAACACGCTCACAGAGACACCTGCTTAATGTTCAAGCCCCTACGGTCCCAAACCTCCTTTACACCGTCCCTCCAACCTTCCCTGGGAAAACCCCTATCCTTTCTTACTTTCATGATTATGTCCCCTCTTGTTCTTCGTTGCTAATTTTTTATGACCCATATATGCTTACTACTTGCTTATAATAATAAAAATAATAAAAATAATAATAATAATAATAATAATAATAATAATAATAATAATAATAATAGTTTCTGCTTAATAGACAAGAAATGATATATAAAGTTGTAGTCTTGTAACTATTTGTAAACATACATGGAGATGTGCTCCTGTCAACGTTTTCGAAGACTTGTTTTAAGTCCTATTATGTATCCATATGCGCTGTCGCTACCGTCCACAAAATGGATATGAAGTGCACAATAAACTTGCCACCTTGGTGACAAAATCTAAACATCTCGGCTCAGGGACCATTCAGCATGCTTCCGGACTCGATATGATCTTGATGTCCAAGCGAGGGTTGCACACTGG
>NC_091309.1:27444646-27469646 GCF_038502225.1 Cherax quadricarinatus
CTGCTCATTAAAAACCGGTGGGGATTTGAGAAAATGGAAAGAATGGATGGCATGGGCGAAAGTGACTACTTAGTAGGAACAATCCAGTCTGAGGGCCATAAGGTGGTAATTGCAGTAATGTACAATCCGCCACAGAACTGCAGGAGGCCAAAAGCAGAATACGACGAGAGCAACAGAGCAATGGTCGACACACTAGCCGAGGTGGCCAGAAGAGCTCATATGGGGGGAAGCAAAGTTACTAGTTATGGGTGATTTCAATCACAAGGAGATTGTGGAAAAAGACACTTACGTACAGTTCAGGACATTTATTAAAGGAAACGTTTCGCCACGAGTGGCTTCTTCAGTCCTAATGTCCTGATCATAAATGTCCTGAACTGTACATAAGTGTCTTTTTCCACATTTTCTCGGTATCACCGAACCATTGCCTCACAAGGAGATTGACTGGGAAAACCTGTAACCCCATGGAGGTCCCGAAACATGGAGAGCCAAGATGATGGATGTGGTACTGGAAAACCTCATGCATCAACATGTTAGAGACACTACCAGAGAGAGAGGTGAGGATGATCCAGCAAGTTTGGACCTTGTATTCACCTAGAGTAGTTTGGACATCGAAGATATCATGAAAGGCCCCCAGGAGCTAGTGATCATGTGATTCTGTGCTTTGACTACATAGTTGAGCTACAAGTGGAGTAGCAGGAATAGGATGGGAAAAAACCAAACTACAAAAGGGGTGACTACACAGGCATGAGGAACTTCCTGCAAAACGTTCAGTGGGAGAGAGAACTGGCAGGAAAACCAGTAAAAGAAATGAACTATGTGACAACAAAATGCAAGGATGCAGAGGAGAGGTTTGTACCCAAGGGAAACACAAATAATGGGAAGACCAGAACGAGTCCTTGGTTCACCCAAAGGTGTAGGGAGGCAAAAACTAGGTGTACTAGAGAATGGAAAAGGTACAAAAGACAAAGGACCCAGGAAAATGAAAAGATCAGGCGAAGAGCCGGAAACGAATATGCACAGATAGGGAGGCTCAGCGACATAGTATCAAAAGTCAAGTCTGACCCGAAGCTGTTGTATAACCACATCAGGAGGAAAACAACAGTCAAGGACCAGGTAATCAGACTGAGGAAGGATGATGGGGAGTTCACAGGAAACGACCAAGAGGTATGTGAGGAGCTCAGCACGAGATTTAAAGAAGTATTTACACTAGAAACCGGTAGGACTCCAGGAAATCAGAACAGGGAGGTACACCAACAAGTGCTGTATGAGGTACACATAACCGAGGAGGAGGTGAAGCTGCTATGTGAACTTGATACCATAAAGGCAGTGGGACCAGACATCTCTCTGTGGGTCCTTAGAGAGGGAGCAGAGATGCTGTGTGTGCCATTAACAAAGATCTTCAACACATCCACTGAAACTGGGCAACTCCCTGAGGTATGGAAGTGGCAAATGTAGTCCCAATTTTTTAAAAAAAGAGACAGACATGAGGCATTAAACTACAGACCTGTGTCACTAACGTGTATAGTATGCAAAGTCATGGAGATCATCATCAGGAGGAGTGGTGGAGTACCTGGAAAGAAACAAGTGTATAATCGACAACCAGCACGGTTTCAGGGAAGGAAAATCCTGTGTCACAAACCTACTGGAGTTTTGTGACATGGTGACAGAAGTAAGACAAGAGAGAGAAGGGTGGAAAGAATGCATTTTCTTGGATTGTAAGAATGCCTTTGACCCAGTTCCTCACAAGAGGTTACTGCAAAAGCTAGAGGATCAAGCATACATAACAGGAAAGGCACTGAAATGGATCAGAAAATACCTGACAGAGAAGCAACAACGAGTCATGGTACGTGACGAGGTGTCAGAGTGGGCGCCTGTGACAAGCGGGGTTCCACAGGGGTCAGTCCTAGGACCTGTGCTGCTTTTGATATATGTGAATGACATAACGGAAGGGATAGACTCCGAAGTGTCCTTGTTTGCAGATGATGTGAAGTTAATGAGGAGAATCAAATCGGTCAAGGAACAGGGAGGACTACTACAGGCTACAAGCCTGGTCCAGCAACTGGTTCCTTGAATTTAGCTCTGCCAAATGCAAAGTCATGAAGATTGGGGAAGGGCAAAGAAGACCACAGACACAGTATAGTCTAGGTGGCCAAAGACTGCAAACCTCACTCAAGGAAAAAGATCTGGGGGCGAGTATAACACCGAGCACATCTCCTGAGGCGCACATCAATCAGATAACTGCTGCAGCGTACGGTCGTCTGGCAAACCTAAGGATAGCATTCCAATACCTCAGCAAGGAATCGTTCAAGACTCTGTACACCATTTACGTCAGGCCCATACTGGAGTATGCAGCACCAGTCTGGAATCCACACCTGGTCAAGCACGTCAAGAAGTTAGAGAAAGTGCAAAGGTTTGCAACAAGACTAGTCCCAGAGCTAAGGGGATTGTCCTACGAAGAAAGGTTAAGGGAAATTAGCCTGACAACACTGGAGGACAGGAGGGTCAGGGGAGACATCATAACGGCATATAAAATACTGCGCGGAATAGACAAGGTGGACAAAGACAGGATGTTCCAGAGATGGGACACAGAAACAAGGGGTCAAAATTGGAAGTTGAAGACTCAGATGAGTCAAAGGGATGTTAGGAAGTATTTCTTCAGTCATAGAGTTGTCAGGCAATGGAATAACCTAGAAACTGACGTAGTGGAGGCGGGAACCATACATAGTTTTAAGACGAGGTTTGATAAAGCTCTTGGAGCAGGGAGAGAGATGACCCAGTAGCAATCAGTGAAGAGGCGGGGCCAGGAGCTATGACGACCCCTGCAACCACAAATAGGTGAGTAACACATGCATACACACACACACACACACGCACGCCCTGTACGTCAGGCCCATATCTGGAGTATGCAGCACCAGTTTGGAATCCACACTTGGCCAATCACTTCATGAAATTAGAGAAAGTGTAAAGGTTTGCAAGAAGACTAATTTCAGAGCTAAGGCGAATGTCCTACGATGAAAGGTTAAGGGAAATCGGCCTGACGACACTGGAAGACAGGAGGGATAGGGGAGACATGATAACATATAAATAATGCGAGGAATTGACAAGGTGGACCGAGACCGGATGTTCCAGAGATGGGACACAGCAAGAAGGGGTCACAACTGGAAACTGAAGGCTTAGATGAGTCAGAGGGATGTTAAGAAGTATTTTTTTTAGTCACAGAATTGTCAAGAAGTGGAATAGTCTGGAAAGTAACGTAGTGGAGGTAGGAGCCATACATAGTTTTAAGACGAGATTTGATAAAGCTCATGGAGCAGGGAGAGAGAGGACCTAGTAGCGATCAGTGTAGAGGCGGGGCCAAGAGCTATGACTCGACCCCTGCAACCACAAATGAGTACAAATAGATAAGTATATACACACACCTGCAACATGTACAGTTATCTGTTGATGAGGGCCTCTAACTGAGGCCAAAAAATACGTCTCTGTCATCTGTGCTTCGTAGTTCTGATCAAGTAGTTTCTCAGGCTGCATCGCTCAGTGTTCATTAGAGTTTAATCCATGAATACGATAAGATTTTATTCCTAATTTTGGAATTAACATTTTCATGAATATCTGTGTTCTGGTGAACTGAAAGCTGAATGACACATGTGCAGTCGATAAGACTTGGGCCTGACTCAAACATGTCGGTGGGTGGGGTAAAAGAGAGAGAGAGAGAGAGAGAGAGAGAGAGAGAGAGAGAGAGAGAGAGAGAGAGAGAGAGAGAGAGAGAGAGAGAGAGAGAGAGAGAGAGAGAGAGAGAGAGAGAGATAGATAGAGAGTGCCTGTCCCACGTCTTATCTACGACTTGACAGAAGAGAGATCAGAGTATGACGACTCTTCTCTCATCTGGACCTGGCCTGTACATATTTGTCATTTCAGTAGTGCTCCTCTTCCTTTGTTTTTGACTGGCTCGTCATCCTTATTTCCCGCTTCTACCACTACTACTACTTCTTCTTCTACTACTACTACAACTACTGATGAAATTAAGACACATGTGCGGCGTCTGGTTGTCTTTGTTGTGGACGTTTCGCCATCCAGTGGCTGGCTGGATGGCGAAACGTCTACGATGGGGATGCCCGGGTGTTGTGCATGTGTCTTAATTTCATCTTGTCGGTATTATATACAATTCTTGTACTACTACTACTACCTCCAACTCTTCCTGCCTATATATAGCCGTCCTGCTCCACCTCTGTTAGTGTGACTTTGTCAATGGTCCAAGTCGGACCGAAACGTCGTCGTAAGCTTCTCTCTTTTATGTGCAGGTTATTTGTGTATCGTTCCAGTCACGGTGTTGTGCCTTTTTGTTATTTATTTATTTATTTTCGCTCCACCTTCGCGGGCAGCGAGAGACAGGCAGCAACAAGACGGGCAGCGAACATAAACTAGACTCTGGCTGTACCCTTCTGAGATCATTCATTCCTAGAATGGCTCGAGTCTGGAACATGTTCGTGCAGTATAATAACATCGATGAAATAAAGTCAGTTGACTAAATAAAATGGCTGACCACAGATGGCTCCAACTTTATCCCGTTCCTTGTTTTTATGTCTTATAACGATAAAGAGATTTTGAAATGAACTGAGGAAGTTAACACCTCTTAGTTGTAAATAAAGGTAGGAACTCTTAACTTAACCATGTGAAACCATTGTGTAAATAATAGAGAGAGAGAGAGAGAGAGAGAGAGAGAGAGAGAGAGAGAGAGAGAGAGAGAGAGAGAGAGAGAGAGAGAGAGAGAGAGAGAGAGAGAGAGAGAGAAAGAGAGAGAGAACGGCTACATTGCGGTGGCAGGCCTGCAGGTGTGGTGGGGGAAGGAGGGGTGGGAGACACAGGCGGTATTTATCACGTATGACCAATTAAAGATAATAACGAGCAGAAGCAGTGGCTACACACTGATACGACCAGACACGAGTCTCAGTGTCCGCCTGCATCAATACCCGCCATAATGGAAGTATTAATCTTGGGATATTCACGCTCAATATGTCTATGGTTCTCTTTATGGCTGTGAAGCAGGTGGTGTTGTTGCCTGGTGGAGCACAACCACAGTAATGGTAGAGGAGGAGGAGGAGAATGAGAAAGAAGAGGAAGAGGAGGAGGAGGAGAATGAGAAAGAAGAGGAAGAGGAGGAGGAGGAGAATGAGAAAGAAGAGGAGGAGGAGGAGGAGGAGGAGAATGAGAAAGAGGAAGAGGAGGAGGAGGAGAATGAGAAAGAAGAGGAAGAGGAGGATGAGAAGGAAGAGGAGGAGGAGGAGGAGGAAGTGGACGGGGGATAAGGTTTAAGAAGAGGAGGAAGACGAAGAAGAAACCAGAAAAAAATATTGTTATGAAAATGGTATACAATTTCTTCTAGTTGATGAGCAAGACACATGTGAAACAGCTGGCTATCATTATTGTTGAAAAGCTTCGTCTACACGGTAAACTTCTACAAACACAATAAACAAGGAGAGAACAGCAGTAGTGGCGAGGTAAAGATGATGTTATCAGTCCATCAACCTTGTAGTAGTAGTGTTTATGAGGTGGTCAGTCCCTCAGCCCGGAGAAGAGTTCAGCTCCATAGTTTGGAATAAGAGATGAACTCTTCTCCGGGCTGAGGGACTGACCACCTCAAAAACACAACTACTACAGGGTTGATGGACTGATAACATCATCTTTACCTCGCCACTACTGCTGTGATTTCCGGGTAAGAAGCTGGTTCTTAGTGGCCAGTCTTTTTGTTCATAGTGCTGGCTGTCTGCCCTACTATCCCAAAGACACAGAAAACAGGGATACTTGGTGTAACCGCCTTGAAGACCTAGTAGGAGAGCAATAACTTTCAAATCACCACAAATGAGAAAAGTGATTCTGGTACTTGACTGCAGATATTAGTGTCTTCATATTTGCGTAAGTTCCTGACATTTGGATACTATGGCCAATTTGCACAGATGCAGCTGTATTGCCATTGTAGAGAATTACAGTCTTTAAACTTCTTTTAGAAGAATCAATGAAGAGTCTCCATTCCTCTGCTTGCTATGACATCCCCGTGTTGTTAAATTAGACACATGTGCAACTCTTGGGTATCTTTATTGAGGAAACGTTTCGCCACACAGTGGCTTCATCAGTCCATACAAAGGATAAACTTGAAGAACAGGAGGAGAATGAGGTAATCAGTCCCTCAGCCTTGAGTCGATGTGGTCAGTCCATCAATCTTGAATAGAAAACGGCATAGGAGAGGAGAAGCAGTTTATAAACCGTATGGCAGGAGAGGTGCAGCAGTCGTAGGTGGTGTCACATTTGTCCAATATGAAAGTAGGTCGTGCCCAAGGGTTAGGCAAGCGAAGAATTCCCAAGTATTAAGATCCCAAGAAGTTGCAGTGTCTGACAGGATTGTAGATGAATGGTTCAAAGAACCGACATTTACAAAGTCACAAAGTGAGTTTGTAAATGGTCCAAGTCGGACCGAAACGTCGTCGTAAGCTCCTCTCTTCTATGTGCGGGTTATTTGTGTATCGCTCTAGTCACGGTATTGTGCCTTTTTTTGGTTATTTATGTGTGTACTCACCTAGTTGTACTCACCGAGCTGTACTCGCCTAGTTGTACTTACCTAGTTGTACTCACCGAGTTGTATTTACCTAATTGTACTCACTAAGTTATACTCACCTAGTTGTAGTTGCAGGGGTCAAGTCACAATTCCTGGCCCCGCTACTAGGTCACTCCCTGCTCCATGAGTTTTATCATGCCTCTTCTTCAAGTTACGTATGGATAATTCCTCCACTACATCACTTTCCAGGCTATTCCACTTCCTGACAACTCCATGACTGAGGAAATACTTCCTAATATCCCTGTGACTCATCTGAGTCTTCAACTTCCAACTGTGACCCCTTGTTCCTGTGTCTCATCTCTGGAACATCCTCTCTCTGTCCACCTTGTCGATTTCTCTCAGTATTTTATATGGCATTATCATATCCCTATCACCCCCCCAATCTCTCCTGTCCTCCATTGTCTTCAGGTCGATTTCCCTTATCCTCTCCTCAGTGTACGTACGTGTGTGTGTGTGTGTGTGTGTGTGTGTGTGTGTGTGTGTGTGTGTGTGTGTGTGTGTGTGTGTGTGTGTGTGTGTGTGTGTGGTGTGTGTGTGTGTGGTGTGTGTGTGTGTGTGTGTGTGTGTTCATGTTGTATTGTATAAGGTTTTAATTGGAAGTGGCCAATTGTTTTGCCTGACAGTGATCGAATATTTGAACCCGACTTTCGAACTGGACTTCTGGAACTTTATGTACGTGGGTGCTTAGCTGTACTGGGTGTTTAGCTATACTAAGGTGTCTCGCAGCTCGATTGCTAGTGCACTCAGCTCACACACTAAGGTCCATGGTTCGATCCCCGGTAAGGATGGAAACATTAGGACATGTTTCCTTAAGACTCCTACTGGCCATGGTTCACTTATCTGTAAAATGATGAGAGTCGCATCCTGAGGACAAAATTGACCTAATTTTCCCTAATTGCTCTGCATAACAAGGGGCTTTCTATATAGTATGTCACTGATGTCAGGCCTGTATACATTGTACACGCACTTGTAGAAATAAAGATTATGTACGTGGATGGTTAACTGCACTTAGTGTATGTACGTGGGTGGTTAACTGTACTGGGTGTATGCTCGTGTGTAGTTAACTGTGCTGGGTGTATGTACGTGGGTGGTTAACTGTACTGGATGTACATGGGTGGTTAACTGTACTGGGTGTATGTACGTGGGTGGTTAACTGTACTGGGTATATGCACGTGGGTGGTTAACTGTACTGGGTGTATGTTCGTGTGTAGTTAACTGTACTGGGTGTATGTTCGTGTGTAGTTAACTGTACTGGGTGTATGTACGTGGGTGGTTAACTGTACTGGGTGTATGTTAGTGAGTAGTTAACTGTACTAGGTGTATGTACGTGGGTGGTTAACTGTACTGGATGTACATGGGTGGTTAACTGTACTGGGTGTATGTAGGTGGATGGTTAACTGTACTGGGTGTAAGTATATACGTGGATGCTAAACTGTACGGGATGTAATCACCAATTTGTGTTAGCTGGGGTCGAGATTCAGCTTCTGGTCCCACTGCTGTGTGTACGAGTGTAGGTATAAGGGTGTGTATGTGTATGTGGTACAGTAATAGGTAGTATATAAGAGTGGGTGTGTACATGTGGTACAGTATATGTAGTATATAAGAGTGGGTGTGTACATGTGGTACAGTATATGTAGTATATAAGAGTGGGTGTGTACATGTGATTCATGGTAAGCAGGCAAAGTCTGCCTAATTACACAATTCTGTGTATATAATAGTTAATGTAGGCTCGAGACGGTCTAATTGACCCTGTGCTTCTTCTGATTTAATAAGTGCAATTAACATGTTCTTCTTTCTTAATAAAATACTCTCATGTTTTTGTGTACGTCCTGCCTGTGTTTACACTGTAGCACTGCCTGTGTGTACATTGTAGCACTACGTGTGTGTACATTGTAGCACTACGTGTGTACACTGTAGCATTCTGTGTGTATATTGTAGCACCATTCGTGTGTGTACACTGAAGCACACCAGTTCTGTATACATTGTAGCACTCTACCTGTGTGTACGTTGTAGCATTATTCCCGTGTGTACATTGTAGAACTATTCCATTGTGTACATTGTAGTACTCTGCATGTGTGTACATTTTAGCACTCTACCTGTGTGTACATTGTAGCAATATGCCTGTGTGTACATTGCAACACTCTTCCTGTGTGTATACTGCCTGTGAGTACATTGTAGCACTACCTGTGTGAACATTGTAGCACTCTACCTGTGTGAACATTGTCTACCTGTGTGAACATTGTAGCATTCTACCTGTGTGTGCATTGTAGCACTGTGTGCACATTGTAGCATTCTACCTGTGTGAACATTGTAGCACTCCACCTGTTTGAACATTGTCTGCAGCACTCTGCAAGCAATGTACACAAGCAGATTATGTACCTTGATTAGTAGCAGATAATTATGTGCCTTGATTAGTAGATTATGTACCTTGATTAATAGATTATGTACCTCGATAAACAAATACGAGAATATTGGTTGGTGTAAATACATACCACAACCACTACCAACCACGGCAACCACTACCAGCCACAGCATCAACCACCAGCTACATCAACAACCATCAACTACCAGCCACAGCAACAACCACTATCAGCCACAGCAACAACCACTATCATCCACAGCAATAACATCCAGGTACAGCAACAGCCACTACCAGCCACAGCAGCAACCACCAACTACCAGCCACAGCAACAACCACTATCATCCACAGCAATAACATCCAGGTACAGCAACAGCCACTACCAGCCACAGCAACAACCACCAACTACCAGCCACAGCATCAACCACTACCAGCCACAGCAACAACCACTATCAGCCATAGTAATAACCACCAACTACCAGCTACAGCAACAACCTTAACTACCAGCCACATCAACCATTAACTACCAGCCAGAGCAACAACCACCATCTACCAGCCAGAACAACAACCACCAACTACCAGCGAGGCCAACAACCATCAACTACCAGCCAGAGCAACAACCACCAACTACCAGCCAGGGCAACAACCACCAACTACCAGCCACAGCAACAACCACCAACTACCAGCCATAACAACAACCACCAACTACCAGCCACAGCAACAACCACCAACAACCAGCCACATCTGCAATCACTACCAGCCACATCAACAACCACCAACTACCATCTACAGCAAAGACATCCACCCACAACTAATTACCGCAGTCTACCTACAACAACTATCACCTGGTACCAATTACCATCACTACTAACCACTGCCACCAACATCACCATTAACCACCAATCATCAACACCACTACCATTAACCATCAATCACCAACGCAACCATTAACCACCAATCATCACCACCGCCATTAACCATTTATCACCACCACTATTAACCATCACCACAACCACTAACCACCAATCATTAACATCATTAATCACCAACCATCAATGCACCTATTAACCACCAATCAACACAATCATTAACCACCAACCATCACCACCAATCAACCATTAACCAACCACAAACACGCTCCAGCACTCTACCTTACGAGTGTAGCAGAGAACAGTAACAACAGCACTCTACCTTACGAGTGTAGCAGAGAACAGTAACAACAGCACTCTACCTTACGAGTGTAGCAGAGAACAGTAACAACAGCACTCTAACTTACGAGTGTAGCAGAGAACAGTAACAACAGCACTCTAACTTACGAGTGTAGCAGAAAACAGTAACAACAGCACTCTAACTTACGAGTGTAGCAGAAAACAGTAACAACAGCACTCTAACTTACGAGTGTAGCAGAGAACAGTAACAACAGCACTCTACCTTACGAGTGTAGCAGAAAACAGTAACAACAGCACTCTAACTTACGAGTGTAGCAGAAAACAGTAACAACAGCACTCTACCTTACGAGTGTAGCAGAGAACAGTAACAACAGCACTCTACCTTACGAGTGTAGCAGAAAACAGTAACAACAGCACTCTAACTTACGAGTGTAGCAGAGAACAGTAACAACAGCACTCTACCTTACGAGTGTAGCAGAAAACAGTAACAACAGCACTCTACCTTACGAGTGTAGCAGAGAACAGTAACAACAGCACTCTACCTTACGAGTGTAGCAGAGAACAGTAACAACAGCACTCTACCTTACGAGTGTAGCAGAGAACAGTAACAACAGCACTCTACCTTACGAGTGTAGCAGAGAACAGTAACAACAGCACTCTACCTTACGAGTGTAGCAGAGAACAGTAACAACAGCACTCTACCTTACGAGTGTAGCAGAGAACAGTAACAACAGCACTCTACCTTACGAGTGTAGCAGAGAACAGTAACAACAGCACTCTACCTTACGAGTGTAGCAGAGAACAGTAACAACAGCACTCTACCTTACGAGTGTAGCAGAGAACAGTAACAAGAGTTACAACCCACGAACAATTTAGCCATGTTGTAACTAAGGTTCGTAGCATTAAAACACAGGTATATAGAATTTATTGCAATTTAGATATTTTGTCAAGTTAGTTGTAACAATGTTGACACAGCCATCGGTGAAATTAATGTTGCCTTTGATGTGTCGACTGAGTTATGATGTGCTGCTTTTGTGACGGTGGATTCACTGATGTGATGTGTATCATTATACAATAGTCTTTATGGTACGTATTATATTCACTCACATGATGAGTGCCACTATACAATACTGTCTTTATGGTATTATATTCACTCACATGATGAGTGCCACTATACAATACTGTCTTTATGGTATTATATTCACTCACATGATGAGTGCCACTATACAATACTGTCTTTATGGTATTATATTCACTCACATGATGAGTGCCACTATACAATACTGTCTTTATGGTATTATATTCACTCACATGATGAGTGCCACTATACAATACTGTCTTTATGGTATTATATTCACTCACATGATGAGTGCCACTATACAATACTGTCTTTATGGTATTATATTCACTCACATGATGAGTGCCACTATACAATACTGTCTTTATGGTATTATATTCACTCACATGATGAGTACCAACACACAATACTGTCTTTATGGTATTATATTCACTCACATGATGAGTACCAACACACAATACTGTATTTATAGCATCGTATTCACTCACATGAGTGCCACTATGCGATAAGCTCGTTCCTTGAGACAAAACTCTGTAAATAATAAAGTCTACTCAGTTACTGTAATTTTCTTATTGCATTTTAAAGCCATTAACCACAAATACTTCTAGAAAATTAAGGTATAAATTTGGAAGTCATCACCAATTTAAAGAACGTAACTGACAATGCTGAGATTTTGATCTGAACCTGACAACAAAATATATGTTATCATGACTGTCTGGAGTTTTGAGACTCTCTGATCGCGGGTTCTATCCCCGCCCGTGGTATGGTTTATATGTTATCAGTTGTAACAGTATCAATGTTAACTAACATTACGTGGAGTATTAGTGTTAATGATAACTTACATTACGTGCAGTATTAGTGTCAGTGTTAACTAACTTTACGTGCAGTATTAGTGTCAGTGTTAACTAATTTTACGTGCAGTATTAGTGTCAGTGTTAACTAACTTTACGTGCAGTATTAGTGTCAGTGTTAACTAACTTTACGTGCAGTATTAGTGTCAGTGTTAACTAACTTTACGTGCAGTATTAGTGTCAGTGTTAATTAACATACGTGCAGTATTAGTGTCAGTGTTGAAGATTTTATGACTGGTATGAACATCACCGTGAGACATGAAGTGCTATAGATTTATTAGTGAGAATGCACTAACTGCTTCACATTAGCATGTGATGGCATACTCATCTAGTTTTACTCACTAAGCTGTGTTTGCTGCGGTCGAGATTCAGCTCCTGTCCCCTCCTCCTAGACTACTTTGGTCCTTATCAATAATTTTTCCTGACTGGGCCTTATCATACCTACACTTAAGAGTTATGTATTGAGTCTGCATTCCTCACTTCATGAACCAAGTCATCTTGAGACTAAGGAAATATTTCCTTACATCCCTGTAATACACCTGTGTCTTCAGCTTTTACCTGCGTTCCACTGATCCTAGTCCCTACCTGCTCAACCAATTCTCCTAAGATTGTGTATGCCGTTATCGTGTCTCATCTTGCCATTCTCTCTGCCAAGACTTTTAGGTTACGTTCCTTCAACTTCTCCTAGTAGTGTGTGCCTCTCGGTTCTGAAATTAATTCAGTGGCACATTCTTGCATCTTTTCGCGCTTCTACACGTGGGCTCTATGCTGGGAGCCCACGTGGTTGTGGGTTCTATGCTGGGAGCCCAGACCTAGTTGTGCGTTCCATGCTGGGAGTCCACACCTGGTTGTGCGTTCCATGCTAGGAGTCCACACCTGGTTCTGCGTTCCATGCTGGGAGCCCACACCTGGTTGTGCGTTCCATGCTGGGAGCCCACACCTGGTTGTGGGCTCCATGTGGGGAGCCCACACCTGGTTGTGAGCTCCATGCTGGAAGCCCACACCTGGTTGTGAGCTCCATGCTGGAAGCCCACACCTGGTTGTGGGCTCCATGCTGGGAGCCCACACCTGGTTGTGGGCTCCATACTGGGAGCCCACACCTGCTTGTGGGCTCCATGCTTGAAGCCCACACCTGGTTGTGGGCTCCATGCTGGAAGCTCACACTTGGTTGGGTCCATGCTGGAAGCCCACACCTGGTTGTGGGCTCCATGCTGGAAGCCCACACCTGGTTGTGGGCTCCATGCTGGAAGCCCACACCTGGTCAATGCCGTATGCAAAGTTTTGAAAGCATCTTTGCTTAAGTGCCTGAATCCTGTTCTGAGGTTCGCAAATTTTGCATACGTCGCCGACGTTATACTGTGTGTGTAATTCTGGCGATATGCACTTTCTCTCCGCCCATGCTGTACTTTTGCGTCCGCTCTCTCACCTCCTTTCCCAAATCGCTCGATCTTGCATTACTATGAAGAAATAAGCAGTGAGGAAGTAGTAAGAGAAGAGGAAGGCTGAGCAGAAAGATGGGAAAAGAAGGAGAGGGAGAAGAGGAGGAGGGGAAGAAGAATATTAACCAGGCAGGGAAATAAACCAAAATAATAACACACTTCGTAAAACTCTATGTCTTAAGATTATCCGTGAAGGAGAAGGCTCCCGCAAGCTTCTTCGCCCACGAAACCCTTACAGTATTGATATCACCGTATTAAGAGCAATACACGGGTGTGGCGATGGTCGCATGCGGGCGTGGCGATGGTCGCAGACGGCCGGCGACATGCTGGGCTCTCCCAGTCTTAATATCCTTCTCGCAGAGTTGTGGGTTACTTGTGAACTGTTCCAGCTGCGGTATTGTGACTTTTATACTTCCTGTATAGCCTGCTACAGCGGGAGTGATGGTTTAGTTCCCTCACGCCAGCCAGCAAGGCTCTGACGGTACTGTGAAAATAAATGTGATTATGGCTGGGACATAATGGTGATGGTAGAGTACCTTTCAATACTCTCTGCCTTCCTTTATTCCTCCCTCTCTCCTTTTCTCTCTCTCTCACTCTCTCAATTTATTTCTCCCTCCGTCTCTTTACTTACGCCCCACTTTACCCTTCCCCCCTCCTCCCTCCCTCTTCAGCACGTCCCAATTATCTTTCTCATCCCCTTTCCTTTTTTAATATATCAAGTGCAAAATGTTTAAAATTAATCACAAATGAAATTACATAAAAAAAACATACCATGGGCGGGGCTTGAACTCGCAGTCAGAGAGTCGTAAAACTCAAGACCGACGCGTTAGCCACTGGGCCAGCTGGCTAACAATATGAATCATCCAATTAGGTATATTTATACACCACAGGAAAGTTAACATAGGCACCACTGTGATCGCAAATACAAGCTTTTACAGACGAATCTCCAGCCAGCGTGGCCATTACGAACTCTAGCTCAAGTCCCTTTAAAGCCGCCATCGTGACTCACGAAATCGTAATGACAAGATTGCAAATAAATCATACCACGAGCTGGGCTTGAACTTGGGGTTAGAGAGTCTTCAAACTCCAGACCGACGCATTAGCCAGCCCATTGGTTAACGCATGAACTCTTGGTTTATACAATGAGCACTTCACACCCCCATGGAGGAGGTATTTAATACAATGTTTCTGAAAAGACTCCAGATAAGGCCCATCAAATCAATTGCAAAACCAGCTGCTGAAGAAGTAATACCTCGCCTAACTTGCTAGCAAGAAAATATCACAAATTATGTACAAGAGTCCACAGGCAGGGCTGTGTCTGCTGTAGATAAGAAGTTAATTATCCATGTTGAGCTGGGCAGAAAAAAATAACTGAGTTTCTGCATTATAAACTGAGTTGTTTGCCATCTTACCAACACTGCAGTTAACGTTTGACAGAGAGCTTGACTCCTTGATCATTACCAGTCATTCGTCAGTGAAGGCACCTGACTCGCATAACGCAAATATGCTCATTGGAAAAGCCAGGTATAGATATTAAAGAAAATCATGAAGGCATAAAAACTGATTACCTAATGAACCAGGCTGTAATTGCTAGCTGTCAGTTGGTCCACATTACCATCACAGCATGGCCGATCTGGGACTTAGATAATGAAGAGATTTAGTTTCTTGAGAAAATCTACGTTCGTCTGTTTGGGTTTGACATGGACTTGCCAAGCATGCGCCAGTAGGCCTGCTGTGGTGTTCCTTATTTTCTTATATTCTGGAAGTATGTTTAATATCTGAATAGTTTTTTTTTTTTTACCTTGTACAGAGTTGGAGCAGGATGAAGAACGCCAGTGATGCACACTCATGTCATCCTAGAGAGTGATGCACACTCATGTCATCCTAGAGAGTGATGCACACTCATGTCATCCTAGAGAGTGATGCACACTCATGACATCCTAGAGAGTGATGCACACTCATGACATCCTAGAGAGTGATGCACACTCATGTCATCATAGAGAGTGATGCACACTCATGTCATCCTAGAGAGTGATGCACACTCATGTCATCCTAGAGAGTGATGCACACTCATGACATCCTAGAGAGTGATGCACACTCATGTCATCCTAGAGAGTGATGCACACTCATGTCATCCTAGAGAGTGATGCACACTCATGTCATCCTAGAGAGTGATGCACACTCATGACTTCCTAGAGAGTGATGCACACTCATGTCATCCTAGAGAGTGATGCACACTCATGTCATCCTAGAGAGTGATGCACACTCATGTCATCCTAGAGAGTGATGCACACTCATGTCATCCTAGAGAGTGATGCACACTCATGACATCCTAGAGAGTGATGCACACTCATGACATCCTAGAGAGTGATGCACACTCATGACATCCTAGAGAGTGATGCATACTCATGACATCCTAGAGAGTGATGCATACTCATGACATCCTAGAGAGTGATGCATACTCATGACATCCTAGAGAGTGCATACTCATGACATCCTAGAGAGTGATGCATACTCATGACATCCTAGAGAGTGATGCATACTCATGACATCCTAGAGAGTGATGCATACTCATGACATCCTAGAGAGTGATGCACACTCATGACATCCTACAGTGATGCACACTCATGTCATCCTAGAGTGATGCACACTCATGTCATCCTAGAGTGATGCACACTCATGTCATCCTAGAGAGTGATGCACACTCATGTCATCCTAGAGAGTGATGCACTCATGTCATACTAGAGTGATGCACACTCATGTCATCCTAGAGAGTGATGCACACTCATGTCATCCTGGAGTGATGATCACTCATGACACCCTAATGAGTGGGACATAATAAAAGTGTAGCGTCATACCTTTCATAGTTTTCCAGCGAGTGCTTTTGAGCTAGTATATGAACCTTCCTAAGTTGAGCTAGTATGATATGAACCTTCCTAAGTTGAGATAGTATGATATGAACCTTCCTAAGTTGAGCTAGTATGATATGAACCTTCCTAAGTTGAGCTAGTATGATATGAACCTTCCTAAGTTGAGATAGTATGATATGAACCTTCCTAAGTTGAGCTAGTATATGAACCTTCCTAAGTTGAGCTAGTATGATATGAACCTTCCTAAGTTGAGATAGTATGATATGAACCTTCCTAAGTTGAGCTAGTATGATATGAACCTTCCTAAGTTGAGCTAGTATGATATGAACCTTCCTAAGTTGAGATAGTATGATATGAACCTTCCTAAGTTGAGATAGTATGATATGAACTTTTCTAAGTTGAGATAGTATGATATGAACCTTCCTAAGTTGAGCTAGTATGATATGAACCTTCCTAAGTTGAGCTAGTATGATATGAACCTTCCTAAGTTGAGCTAGTATGATATGAACCTTCCTAAGTTGAGCTAGTATATGAACCTTCCTAAGTTGAGCTAGTATGATATGAACCTTCCCAAGTTGAGCTAGTATGATATGAACCTTCCTAAGTTGAGCTAGTATGATATGAACCTTCCCAAGTTGAGATAGTATGATATGAACCTTCCTAAGTTGAGATAGTATAATATGAACCTTCCTAAGTTGAGCTAGTATGATATGAACCTTCCTAAGTTGAGCTAGTATGATATGAACCTTCCTAAGTTGAGCTAGTATGATATGAACCTTCCTAAGTTGACCTAGTATGATATGAACCTTCCTAAGTTGAGCTAGTATGATATGAACCTTCCTAAGTTGAGCTAGTATGATATGAACCTTCCTAAGTTGACCTAGTATGATATGAACCTTCCTAAGTTGAGCAAGTGTGATATGAACCTTCCTAAGTTGAGCTAGTATATGAACCTTCCTAAGTTGAGATAGTATGATATGAACCTTCCTAAGTTGAGATAGTATGATATGAACCTTCCTAAGTTGAGATAGTATGATATGAACCTTCCTAAGTTGAGCTAGTATGATATGAACCTTCCTAAGTTGAGCTAGTATGATATGAACCTTCCTAAGTTGAGCTAGTATGATATGAACCTTCCTAAGTTGAGCTAGTATGATATGAACCTTACTAAGTTGAGCTAGTATGATATGAACCTTCCTAAGTTGAGCTAGTATGATATGAACCTTCCTAAGTTGAGCTAGTATATGAACCTTCCTAAGTTGAGCTAGTATGATATGAACCTTCCTAAGTTGAGCTAGTATATGAACCTTCCTAAGTTGAGCTAGTATGATATGAACCTTCCTAAGTTGAGATAGTATGATATGAACCTTCCTAAGTTGAGCTAGTATGATATGAACCTTCCTAAGTTGAGCTAGTATATGAACCTTCCTAAGTTGAGATAGTATGATATGAACCTTCCTAAGTTGAGATAGTATGATATGAACCTTCCTAAGTTGAGCTAGTATGATATGAACCTTCCTAAGTTGAGCTAGTATGATATGAACCTTCCTAAGTTGAGCTAGTATGATATGAACCTTCATAAGTTGAGCTAGTATGACATGAACCTTCCTAAGTTGAGCTAGTATGATATGAACCTTCCTAAGTTGAGATAGTATGATATGAACCTTCCTAAGTTGAGCTAGTATGATATGAACCTTCCTAAGTTGAGATAGTATGATATGAACCTTCCTAAGTTGAGATAGTATGATATGAACCTTCCTAAGTTGAGATAGTATGATATGAACCTTCCTAAGTTGAGATAGTATGATATGAACCTTCCTAAGTTGAGATAGTATGATATGAACCTTCCTAAGTTGAGATAGTATGATATGAACCTTCCTAAGTTGAGATAGTATGATATGAACCTTCCTAAGTTGAGATAGTATGATATGAACCTTCCTAAGTTGAGATAGTATGATATGAACCTTCCTAAGTTGAGATAGTATGATATGAACCTTCCTAAGTTGAGATAGTATGATATGAACCTTCCTAAGTTGAGATAGTATGATATGAACCTTCCTAAGTTGAGATAGTATGATATGAACCTTCCTAAGTTGAGATAGTATGATATGAACCTTCCTAAGTTGAGATAGTATGATATGAACCTTCCTAAGTTGAGATAGTATGATATGAACCTTCCTAAGTTAAGCTAGTATGATATGAACCTTCTTAAGTTGAGATAGAATGATATGAACCTTCCTAAGTTGAGATAGTATGATATGAACCTTCCTAAGTTGAGATAGTATGATATGAACCTTCCTAAGTTGAGATAGTATGATATGAACCTTCCTAAGTTGAGATAGTATGATATGAACTGTTGCAACCCCTGAATGGGTTACAATGATTATTATGTATATATATAATGTATATTATCTTTTCATATAATTTTATATTGCTTATATTTGCGATAATAGCTAAATCGTAAATATATTGCTTTATATTCGTATTTGACTTATGTTGTTAGGATGTACATAATATGTGCTCAGTTCAAGTCTTGATTGTCAAACTACTGTAATTATCGCTTGTCGCTCGTTATACTGCCGGCTTCTGAGCTGTGCTGTCCACGGGGCTATCACGTGATCGAGGGGGGGGGTGTCCTCACCTCTCGTGAAGTATTTAGTATGCTCTACACTCGCTTGGTGGTTGGACAGATTGTCTGTCTCATTATTCTTGTTAGTCCTGTAGAACTCTGTTCACAGAACATTGTATAGACTTCGTGATTTTCGACGTTGTACTGAGGTTGTGTGTCACATAGACACTCTGAGCATCTCAGGTCCTTAGCTATAGCTTCTGACCTAATTTGTACTGGTTTCTGTGTATTGTCACAGTCGGGTTTTTCCTATGCTGAACTTAGATTCAGTAGTATGGGAGTTTTGTAACTTTTGTGGAGGATCTGCAGATGGTCCCTACTTAGTGTCGTTATATTATCTCCTTGATCCTGATTGTGTCGCAGTCGCTTGTTATATGGCTATTGGGCTTAGCATTCTTTTCATTGTTCAAGCAGACTGTTCTGGTTGCCAGTCGGTCAAGAAGTTAGTTTATTTGAGGACTTTGTCAGTCACTTGTTTAAGTCTAGTCGAGTCGTGAGACATAGCGAACTACTTAGAGCACTTACACACATACACACTTACTTGTACATATTTGTAATATCTTATTAAATGTTAATGTACCAGACGGTACTTAAGAATTATAAATGTGATATGTGCTTTCAGCACAATAATATTGAACTCGAGAGATTGATTTTATTTTGATTGCTGTGATTAATTTAATTTGATAATATACCTCTAGACTTAATAAATTTATTAAATTTTAATTTCTCTAGTTAGTAGCCTACCAGTTGTAATCCTGAAGCACTACTGAATCTTAATGAATTTTAATGGATAATTGGACAAGGATACTGACTACTTGTTACGAAAACCCAGTAACAGGCTGGATGCTAGAAGGGCAGTCCTTTCTAGTATTCACTGGAGATCTCTAAGCTTTTAGAATCGCGTTTTTTGTAACATGAACCTTCCTAAGTTGAGATAGTATGATATAAACCTTCCTAAGTTGAGATAGTATATGAACCTTCCTAAGTTGAGATAGTATGATATGAACCTAAGTTGAGATATTATGATATGAACCTTCCTAAGTTGAGATAGTATGATATGAACCTTCCTAAGTTGAGATAGTATGATATGAACCTTCCTACTAAGTTGAGATAGTATGATATGAACCTTCCTACTAAGTTGAGATAGTATGATATGAACCTTCCTAAGTTGAGGTAGTATGATATGAACCTTCCTACTAAGTTGAGATAGTATGATATGAACCTTCCTACTAAGTTGAGATAGTATGATATAAACCTTCCTAAGTTGAGCTAGTATGATATGAACCTTCCTACTAAGTTGAGATAGCATGATATGAACCTTCCTAAGCTGAGATAGTATGATATGCACCTTCCTAAGTTGAGATAGTATGATATGAACCTTCCTACTAAATTGAGATAGCATGATATGAACCTTCCTACTAAGTTGAGATAGTATGATATGAACCTTCCTGCTAAGTTGAGATAGTATGATATGAACCTTCCTAAGTTGAGATAGCATGATATGAACCTTCCTGCTAAGTTGAGATAGTATGATATGAACCTTCCCAAGTTGAGATAGTATGATATGAACCTTCCTGCTAAGTTGAGATAGTATAATATGAACCTTGCTGCTAAGGTGAGCTAGTATGATATGAACCTTCCTACTAAGTTGAGCTAGTATGATATGAATCTTCCTAGTAAGTTGATATAGTATAATATGAACCTTGCTGCTAAGGTGAGCTAGTATGATATGAACCTTCCTACTAAGTTGAGATAGTATGATATGAACCTTCCTGCTAAGTTGAGATAGTATAATATGAACCTTGCTGCTAAGGTGAGCTAGTATGATATGAACCTTCCTACTAAGTTGAGCTAGTATGATATGAACCTTCCTACTAAGTTGAGCTAGTATGATATGGACCTTCCTACTAAGTTGAGCTAGTATGATATGAACCTTCCTACTAAGTTGAGTTAGTATGATATAAACCTTCCTAAGTTGAGATAGTATGATATGAACCTTCCTACTAAGTTGAGATAGTGTGATATGAACCTTCCTACTAAGTTGAGATAGTATGATATGAACCTTCCTACTAAGTTGAGGTAGTATGATAGGAACCTTCCTACTAAGTTGAGCTAGTGTGATATGAACCTTCCTACTAAGTTGAGATAGTATGATATGAACCTTCCTACTAAGTTGAGGTAGTATGATAGGAACCTTCCTACTAAGTTGAGCTAGTATGATAGTATTCTTCCTACTAAGTATCTGGGCTGTCATGCCTGCAAGGTTCACCGAGAGGTTTCTGACACTCCAGACATAGTCAAATTCCACCCCAGCTTATCCACTATGATCAAACACCGTTGAATATACAGGCTAGAAGCTCTTACCCTATCTAAGCTTATTTCAAAGCCCAACATTCTACACGCTCCCCGTCCTCAACCAGGATGCGACCCACAATAGTCAACTAACAGCCAGGTATCTATTTACTGCTCCCCCTCCCCCTCCTCAAACAAGAAGGGACCTACAACAGACAACACCCACGTACGTATTTACTGTTAAGAGGTAAATAACTGAGAGGAGAGCTGACCATAAATCTCCACTCGCCCCAGGACTGAACCCAGGTTCTTAGGTTGTGAACCGAAAAAGCTACTAGTAAATGCACTTCATCGCCGAGTCCTAACACTCTCGCACTATATATCACTCCTGCTGTATTAGCTAAATATTAAATCTTTAGATCATTATTATTATTAAAGATTCGCCGGTATTCTCCCGGCCTGGGCCTTTTTCAAGTGGTGGCCCGGCCTTGGCTCCCTGTCTTCTGAGTGTCTGAGACCTAAGTTTCCCATGGGAGGAGGCACAAGTACCTCCTTATCTTTGGGACCAACTGTCCCCAGGCCTAGCCACAAGCTAGGCCTCTCTGGTCTGCCATCCCCTCCCCAAGGGGCTAATGGGAATGACAGGCTTGTGAGCTGCAAGCTCTCTCAGGCACCTACCCTACCCTAGAAGGGCTGGGCATGGTGTCGATCAAAATCTTTAGATGTCATCAGTACTGAAGCAACAAATGTAACCTGTCATCCCTGGCTCTGCAGGCCGCTGCGAGCCGCTGACAGCAACAGGCTGGTTGACCAAACACTAGACAAAAAAGTCTGGCCTTATTCTGAGAGTAGAGGGGAATGAACTATAGAAACTGGCCAAAGGTATGTCACAGGTAAATATAACTTCTAGTTCCTCCTATAATAGTAAATTTTGGAGTAGGATTATAGTATTTGTCTAAACGTTATTTGAGTCGTATCGTAGAATTAATTAATTGTAACATCCATTGTTGCAACATTTTAAATATGATTATTTAAAATGTTGCAACAATCGCTACGACATTTTTCAGTCTCCGCTACGATATTATCAATAACCTCCGCTGCGATATTTTCAGTAAACATTTTTTGCTACGTTATTTAACTCTGACACAAGCGCCAAACTTCCAAACTTAACGTCACTTCCTTTTTTCCACAATTCATTCCCTCCTCCTCCCTGTGAACGTCTTTCATCAACCCCTTCTCCCCTGTATGTACATCTTTCCCCAACTCCTTGCTCTATTTGTGTATGTCTTTCCCATTTCTTTCATTGCCTGTATGCGTCTTTCCTCGCCATTTCCTAACTGCGTAAGCATTTCCCCTCCCTCCCTTCTTTGTGTACGTCTTCTCCAACTCCTACCTCTCTGTACGTCTTCTCATTCCCCTCTTCACTTACGTATGAAGACATATCTCATGAGTTTCCCTCTGGCGTTAATTAAGCAATCAGCCGGGACAATAAAGCAGTAAAATAAATAGATGCATTAAATACCGCAAGTCCTCTGTGCAAGGTAATTGTCAGGAATATCTACAACCCCTGCATGACTCCACGTACACACACACCTGATCTTACAATTAATAAGTTAAAAGCTCATACAGCGCTTGGGAAATGGGAGGCAATCAGGCCTAATCCAAAGGGAAGGGCAGCTTCCAAGTTCTTGGATCAAGAACCTCCCCTCACATGGAGCAAGTGTGCTCTAAAGTTCCTCAAAGAGCCGGGTGAAAAACTCATCATAGAAATCAAGGACCACAGGGCGGCCAGCTTCCTCTTTCAGAGGCTCAGTGTTGCGATTCAGAGGGTAAATGCCTGCAGCATTCTGGGCATGCGGCCCACCGCCGGGAAGCTGTACGAAGTATTCGAGATGTAGCTCTGAGTTATCTATGTTGTTTTACTCCCTACTGCATTTTTGTCAATGTATTTTGTCTTTAAAGCACATATAAAATATAGGGGCTGGTACTAGAAAATTTTCAAGCAGCTTCAGGGAGAACCTTGAGTTTTCCCTGAAGCAAGTTTATTCTTTTCTCTGAGGATGACGGCCCCCAGGACAGTTCCAGAGGTGGGACCTCCCTCTCCCTCTCTCTCTCTCTCTCTCTCTCTCTCTCTCTCTCTATATATATATATATATATATATATATATATATATATATATATATATATATATCAATAAAATCACAAAACAAGTGATTTTGAATCATTAACAGAACAGAGGCTTGGCCAGGACTCAATCCTGCATTCCCATGCCCAGCCCCATGTGAAATGGACAAAGTACACATCACTCTATCCACTGGACCACCATCCTTAAACACCCGGGGTCCAGCAGTACTGAACGTATTATCCTGATGCAAGGACATTCGTGCTTGTGGAACCTCAGACACTTGTTTCTTGATTTCATTGATATATAGATTGCTCGAGAAGGCTGGTACACCAAACAGGATGAGGTTAAAATTAATCTTTGAGGCTCCATGACCACGAATGTCCTTGCATACGGATAACACGCTCAATACTGCTGGGCACCCGGCGTTTAAAGATGGTGGTCCAATGGATAGAGTTATGCGTAGTTTGTTCAGTTCACACGGGGATCGCGTCCTGGCCAAGCCGCAGTTCTGTTAATGATTATAGATTATAGATTATATATATATATATATATATATATATACATATACAGAATATATATATATATACATATACATATACCTAATATATATATATATATATATAGATATATATATATCTATATATATATATATATATATATATTATGGGGTGGTAGGGGAAGTGGAATATTCAAACGGCTTCAGGAAGAAATCCAAATATTCTTCCTTGAAGCCTTTTTATCCACTTCTCCGAGGCTATGGGTCCCACAATTTACACCAGAGGTGGACCCCATTATATATATATATATATATATATATATATATATATATATATATATATATATATATATATATATATATATCTATATATATATATATACACGAAGAATGAGTATACACGTAGTGAGAGCTATCACATTCTATATGATAGTTACTTTATCAAGACAAAAACTAGTCACGTTTCTCTACATTCAGCACCTAATGGAGTTTCCAAGGTTTGATTTAGAGTGTATTTAAAACACTATGCAAAACAAGCATATATAGGTGAGAACATTTCGACTTGAAAGGATCTTTACCAAGTCATACAAAATGTATGCACTTACTGCATATACTCCTAGTAGGGGAAGAAGATTTGAGTGAAATCGTTGGAGTGGGTCTTATCTTAGGACGGCGCAGCAATGAAGGATGTATACTGAACAATGTTGTTGAGCTGTCATCTGATTTCTTGTCGACGTTTGCCGCAATATTGTACAACCCTTTTACCAAGTATGTCTATAATAGGATGTAAGTAAGCCAGTGGCCTACGTACGCTAAATGCACCTTGGTTCTGTTCAATATTATTCTGTGAACTAATTAAGGCAGTTTCAATTTATTTTCTTTTGGCCCTGTTTCTTTGACAACGAGTCTAGCGTGTTGCCATGCCAAAATGTGTGAATTTTATTTGATGAATTACGCATGTATTGTTGATGTTGTGGGTTCCACTAGCGTGTGGGTGTTCTTTAATTCTGGTGTTTAGCTCCAATCATGTCTCGCCAATGTTTGTCAAAATCATCAGAGGAAATGATGCATAATCCGTCAGTAA